>NC_090065.1:2611387-2644560 GCF_038355195.1 Osmerus mordax
TTACTTCTCAAAGTGTCTCCCATAACTCTTCTCCGAAGGGAGGAAGGCTGAATATAACCACCGCTGGTTCCTGTCAGGCTTACTTTAGGACAAACCACAAAGTAAAACCGCACACAAACAACCTTCAAACCACAACTAACCCACAACCTTTGTGGTTTGTCCTAAAGTAAGCCTGACAGGAACCAGCGGTGGTTATATTCAGCCTTCCTCCCTGCGGTGTTAAAGTGATCGGGTTGAGACAAACAGTGTGTGACAAGTCACAGGGAGCCAGGCCCAGAAAGGCTCCAACTGATACTGATAAGTCATGGGTGTTAAATAAGACTGAACCCTCTCCCTCTCTATCTCTCTGTGTCTCACTTGATTCAGATGGACCCAGATGTTTCCTTGGTTGCACACCCGCTATTATTGTCTGAGAGGGGGTCAGATGGCTGAGCGGTTAGGGAGTCGGGCTATTAATCAGAAGGTTGTTGGTTCAATTCTCGGCCGTGCAAATGACGTTGTGTCCTTGGGCAAGGCACTTCACCCTACTTGTCTCGGGGAGAATGTCCCTGTACTTACTGTAAGTCGCTCTGGATAAGAGCGTCTGCTAAATGACTAAATGTAAATGAGAGAATGGCATGACTTAGACATGTAGTGTTGCTCTAAACCCTTTGCAGGATTGTTTTATTTTATAGTTTTAAGTTCTATGTCCCTATCATGTATTCTGTGTGTCAGCTGGAGTAGTGTCGTAGACTGTTGGCCCTGTTGTCTTTCAGGTACATTATGCAGACGCAGCCTCTAGGTAAGGACAGTGCTGCCCCCCTGTGGTGTAACATTGTCATTACAACAGCGTGAATTCTGCCCTCAACTGGGCCTTTGTGACAACTACTTGAGTACTGTTGAACTGTTGTAGGCTGGACGTCACATCAGTGAAGTTAATCAAAGGGATCTTAAATATTGGTGCTAGGAATGTGGAGAATCATCCCATTATAACTGACGTCTGGGTTGTTGAACCCTTTGTTGCCAGATTAAACTATGCGTTTACTGTCAAGGACCTTTTAAGTAAAGTGATGCTTGGTGCAGATGAAGTGATCTCTATCCTGAGGCTTATTTTCAATTTAATGCATGGTTAACTTCCATTTTGGCATCGTTTCCCTCTATAATTTCTATAAAGTATCTTGACACATACTAATCCAGTAATTACAGAGGTTAGAAGCTTATTTATACACCTTTGCATCATGTCTTTTGTTGGCTGCGTTGGAATAAACAAACCATTGATTCGCTGGTGTTTTCTCAAGATTAGAGCCACACAGGTTCTCAGCAGTGGAACGCAGAACGTGCGAAGGGGGAACCACCAAACACTGGAGGCCCTTCTGTGCCTCCTCAGACCGCCTCGACGACCAGGGGCCTTTACACGTCATGACAACACCAGAGCTCTACCCGGCAACAGCTCTCCACCGCACCGACGGCGGCGGAACACTGTGCCTGTGTTCCTGGCTGACTGTGAACCACAGCTGTGGTCTGAGGCTTGAACCATGGATCTGTTTGTTGACGTTGTGTCAGGCTTCGGCTCGTTTGTTTACAGGGGGGGGGGGGGGGGAGAAGAGAGAGACCACCAGTGTTCATATGTGTTCTGTTATCCCACAATCCATCTTAAACTATCAACAAATGATTAGTAGCAGCTTAGTGGTTAGAGCATATGACAGCAGATCACAGTCGCAAGTTGAAATCCCCGTGGACTGAAGGTCTCTTTGGATAAAAGTGTTTTCTGAAGAAATACAATATCTATTGATAAAGAATTCCACTGCAGATCACAGGTTTGAATCCCCTTGATGTTTCTTTCAAGGTGTCTGCTAAATGAACACATCAGCATCATCATCATTATTATTGATATGATTTCTTTCTTTCAAGGGCTATCCCTTGTGTTATCTTCGGGTCATTGTGACCCACCATCGTGTTGCGACAACTTTACCTCATACAAAAATAAAGTGAAGCATTGTCCTTTAACCATCGTCTCAGACCCCCCCACAGCGCGATAGTTAAAAGAAAATGCTTTTTATTTGTTTTTGTATTGGGTAAAATTGTCGCAACACAACGATAGGCCGTTGTGAACTTTCGGGTCATTGTATTCACTCCAGGGCCTTGTATTCCTCGACAGTCGAGCGTGTCATCTGGGATTGGCTCTCTCGCTGGTGAGCGTGTCATCTGGGATCGGCTCTCTTGCTGGTGAGCGTGTCATCTGGGATCGTCTCTCTCCCTTGTGCGGCCCGTTCCAAGCCCAGCATGTAGCAGGTCATCCAGACAGCTGGCTCCGTGTAGCGGTGGACCGCTAACTCTGCTCCTGGCTCTGCTCAGCAGCCATACTGAGCCAGGACCTTTATGGACCTGGCAGGAAGACAGCAAACACTGGGCCTGCCACGGAGGGCCCTGGAAACAGCTGACACACACACACACACTGTCATGTGAACTATTGTGGTAAAGTCAACATTCAGACTGACACACTTTTTAAGGGAAAATCAGCACATTTATTATCAGACACACACACACACACGTCTTGTCATGTCAAACTAAAGTTCTTCCCTCTGAGGCATTGTTCCTCAGTCCTCTCCCAGTCTTCGTGAGCCTCACACCTCTACGACTGTGTGTGTTGCTGCCTGCCCAAGACTTTGATGTACACGTTGAGTATTAACGATATCGACAAGGTGCAGAGCGTTCCCAGGTGCATTCCCGACTCCCTGCTGTAGGGGGCGCTGTGGTGTCAGTGTTGAGGTGCTGCAGCGCTGTAGCAGGCAGGAGAAGGGCCTGGCCTGCCTGCCTGCCTGCCTCTCAGGACTTGCATCATGTCTCTATGGGAGCACTGGGGAGGGCTGCTGTGGAGGTGATAGGCTGCTGTTATTGTTGGTCTGTGTGTGTGTGTGTGAGAGAAAGAGAAAAAGAGGGAGAGGGCGATAGAGGGGAGAGAGAAGGGATTAGAGAGAATTCATTATCTGTTAGTATTTCAGTATTTCTGCCATCAGTTTCTGCTATCATCTTGGTACTCGTTTCTGAATTTCAAACCTACATCTTAGGCTGCAACCCCTGCAGTGATGACTTCCTGTTTCCTGTCACCCCCACTCTTCCAAGACACAATGTGAAGCCTCAGAGCGGACAGGAAGTGGTCAGGAATCCAGCAGGAAGTGGATGAAGGCTGGTAAACAGGATGTGGTGATGGGCCAGAGGCCAAGAGAGACTCTGAAGAAGCAGTTCCCTCCAGCGTCTTTAATGATGAGGGAAGTGTTCACACACACACACCTAGACACACACAGGCCATACACACACACCTACTTCCACCTTACTGGTTTACTGACAGTGGAGGTTTTCTGGGGGGGGGGGTGCAGGACGTCCGCCCGTGCCCCCGCCCCAACCCCTGCCCTGCTCTGCCCCAGAGGTCAGAGGTCACACCCGCAGACCTGCCGCCCAGGCCTGGTCCCTGGACACCAGAGCTCTCAGCGTAAAACGCTTGTCCGTTCCGATGCTCTCAGACAAAGCTTCCTAGAAGAGACGTCCCCTGATGGAGGAGCAGATGGCCTCGGACAGGAAGTGACCTCGCCCGTCTCCGCGCGGCTCAGCCTCCCGGAGAGACGACCCGACCAGCTGATCCTAGCAGCATTAGCGGAATGGATAAGGATCAGAGGAACGAGCCGGGGAACGTTCCGGTAAAGTCCTCTCGGTTTCCAGGCTGAGGCAGGCTAATGCAGCCGTGTGGAGACGGGGCCCAGGCTGAGATGCTATCTGGGTACAGAGAGGGTGTGAGTGTGATAGACTGCAGAGATAACATGTAGCTTCCAGCGTGCCTGTCTGCAGGGGTAGGGGGCTGGAGATGCAGCTCTTTAGCTCTCCTCTTCTCGAGTGGAACCATTAAAAGGAATGAGTGTGTGTGTTTTTGCACACACACACTGATCTGTCTGGAGTTCACTGTACAGAAACACAGGCCACGCACGCACGCACACACACACACACACACTCTGAGCATACCTGTCTACAAGATGTACATATCACCTCTGTAACCTCTCCCTCCTCCTGGGAATCCAGCATCCAACCCTCACGGAGCCAGTGTTCCATCTGTGGTCTAACAAGACCTCCTCACGTGGCTCGTCCAATCCCACAAACCCCCTCCCTTTGTCCTGTCTCCGGTAGCAACGGTCTCCTAGCATCCTCCTCCCTGTCAGCACATCTTAATGAGTCTTCTCCCGTAGAGGCCGCGCTTAATTAAGACTTTAGCTCACACACACACACACACACACACACCCAGACGCTTATGCACCAGACACACATAGAAACACATGCACACACCCACAAGTACACACACGCACATCTATGCATACACATACTCAAATGCACGCACAAACACACGCACACACACAGGTAGTCATGAGCAGGTTCTCCCAGCAGGTTCTCCTTGGCGTTCTCCTGCAGTGAGAACGTGACCTCATTAGCCCGCTCTCTCCTGACCCTGCTCGCCCACATGGACACAAAACAAAACGTCAGCAGTTCAGGCCACCGATTTTTAATTGGCCTGTTTGAACCTGCTTGTAACGTGTTAGCAAAGGTGATTGGTTGATGGGCTGTCTGGTTGCAGTGTGTTTAAATGGCACTAAGAGAGCTAATTACTCATGCATCTCATTACATTCTGATGAAGCAGGAGGTTTGTGTCGTGTGGCTTCATTGAATGCTGTGCGGTACAACACAACTATAGATCATCTACGCAGACCACAGTTGTGGTGCGGTCGGGGTGTGGTTTAGGTTCGGTAAGGTTGTGGTGACGTTCATGGTGGTTGTGGTGCGGTTGGGGTGTGGTTTAGGTTCGGTAAGGTTGTGGTGACGTTCATGGTGGTTTTGGTGCGGTTCAATGTGGTTAGGTCATGGGTGGTTTTAGACTATAGCCTAGACGTACGACTCCTCAAAGAACTCTATTCCTCCAACCCAGAAGAGCGCTCAGACAGTATGTATGTGAGTGATTGTGTGTGTGTGTGTGTGTGTCCTGCGCTGTGTCCCCAGGGGGTCATCTAAATGAGATCTCCGGGGTGATGGGGGTCGTCTAAATGAGATCTCCTCCGGGGTGATGGGGGTCGGCCGCAGGCTTCATCCCTGTCTGGAGAGGACGTCTGCTGCAGACGGCTCCATATGACATCATCCCTGCCAGACCCTGCTGCTGGGGTCATTCAGACACACACACACACACACACACACGCGCACACAGACTGTGGATATTATGAGTGAGAGTGTTGTAGAACTGACACGCACTCACACACACTCCTCTCCTTCCTACTTAAAGGATTAGGACTCCGATCTGAGACAGTTTTAACCCACACGCACACCTAGACACACACACCTACATACAGACCACACACACACCCATGTCCACCCAGACACCATTAAGCCCTGCAGGAGTGTTCTCCTGGGTGTGCATGATGTAGGATGATGAAATGGGGGTTAGCCAACAATCATAGCTGCTCACAAATACATAACGAGTTATGATACATTTGTACAAGGGCCATTACGTAAAAATAGCAGTCTTCACGGTACTCTCCAGATGGGCTCCGCAAGGCTTTCGAGTCTTTGAAGAAGCTTTTAGCGTCAAAGCCAGAGGTTTTAGAAGATCCCATTTGATACGTGTGTTTACAGAGAGAAGGAGAGAAGAAGCACGTTGTGTTTTCCCAGCCAGACACGTCCCAGGTCTGTCAGAAATCCCAGCCAGACACGTCACTCCGGAGGAGCTGAAACTGGAGACCCTGGACAGGGTCACCTCGGGGTCAGGGGTCGACTGGGGATGTGGCCAGGCATGTGCCTGTTTGACCCCCACTGCCTCTCCAGGTCAGGAGTGTGTTTGTGGCGTCCGCCAGTCCCACTTAGGACAGATGTACCTCCATACAGTCAGCACACACACACACACACACACACACACAGTCACAACGTTCATAATGTCTTGCCACAGTCCCATTCCAAAGTGACAAGCCGGCGTTGCCTCAACCAGTCCTGCCGCCGAGCATGCTGGGTAAAGCGACTTCCCAGGAATCATTTGTCAATGTCTCTCTGCCATCCTCCTCCCCCTCTCCCCCCTCTCCCCCGCCTGTCACCGTAATTGGCACAGATATCATCAAGACTTATTTACGCGGGCACACCACGCTGGCTCAAGATGAATGGGCTCTGTCTGTTTGTGAATAAACAACAACCCCTCCAAGCAGACGGGGTAGCCTTTGAACCGGCCGCTCAGAAGGCCTCTCCGGACACCTGCGTCCTCCTCTCTTATCGGGAGGGTGGAGCCAGACTCTTTCAGCTAGCGCCGCCAGAGCGCTAAACCTTCGACTCGACGCAAGCGACAGGCCCCTGGCGGCCATTTTGTGAGGTGATGAAAACAAATGCAACGGTTGTGAAAGGGGAAGGCCCGTGGTTGTTTTTTTTGTCCTGAGGCTGCTGGCTGAGAGGTGTACAGGGTATAGTGAGCCTTCAGAGAGAAGCATGGCATAGCTCCGGAGTGCCTCTGAGGGTTAGGTCTAACTAACTAACACTCGAAAACAGTCCAAACTGTCATGGCAGGTGGGCTGTTTTGGAGCGTTTGCTAGCTGGAGTGTGTCTCCATTACCTCAGCCAGAATCTCAAAGATTCAAGACTTTGCGAATGCGGTTATAGCGCTGAGCAGGCAGTTTTCAAAACAATTGTTCAGTTTTTCAACGTTACTGTTTGTTGTGGGTGGAACATCAGGGGGAGGGGGGTTCTCTAGGGTTGTGAAGTACAGTAGAAATAGGCAATTAATATACAGGTAAACACAGGATCATAATACAGTAATAGATTACCATCGTCTTTGGAGAGTCAAATGTGGAGGTAATACAGATGAATGATGTTTAGGGTTATGAACCAGTGTTTGAAGTCTGAACGCAAAATGTAGACTAGACTACCGGAGATGAACCAGAATGTCTCTACAAACCTCTGACTGCTTAAAGTGTTGTCCAAGCGTTTCCCATCCCGATATTCAACGTCTTTTCGACGTCTGTTGTCAAAGCTAAGGGACTTAATCACGCAGATTTCAGCGCTGTCGTGTTTGGATTCTACGGTGTCAGGGCCGTTTCCGACACAAACAGGCTTTTGTTGTCCCTGTAAACGAGCTAGTTTGTTACTTATCCCCCTGCCAGCTCTTCTCTCTCTCGTCGACAATGGCCATTGTGTAAGGTATCGCTTTAGGATTTCTGCTGTCTCTGCCGGAGCCGAAACTGCTTATTACAGCGCAGTGCGGCCCTGGTTGTGTTAGTACCTCTCCTCCCCAGATACCGAACACAGAAGTGGCCACATCCTCCTAATAAACGACAGCAGAGGCTGTCCTCTTCCAGCCTGTTTACTCTCTTTCTCATCAATAAAAGACTCCCTAGTCGCCTTTATCCCTTCATCTGGGGTGCCAAGTCGCAATAGCTGTTAAAATCTTAGCCTGGGGAGAAGGGGGTTGCGAACACACAGCATTTAGTAAGACTGCTTTGATGGGTATGTGGTGGTGGTGGTGGTGGTGAATTGCAGGTTTAGTCTAACATGTTTTTACGACTCCCTCGTTCATCGTGGCAGTGTGTGGTCATGGTTGTGTCCTGTCAGCTGCGTGTTCAGACCTCGAAGGTTTCAGTGTGACGTTCTCCTGTGGACGGAAACATCCCGCTGATCCAATCGCCATTCTGGGATTGTTCTGTGTCTCCTGTGGAGTGGACTCTCCTCCTTCTCCATTCTTCCCTCGGTCCATCCCTCTCTCCTCACTTTGCCCTGCCTTTCCTCCTTGCCTCTGATCCCTCGTGGCCCGCCGGCCTTCACCGGTCTCCCTCTGCAACGTTGCAGAGGGAGATTTTAGACATGCTCTGACAGGAGAGCCTGATGGGAAGGAATATTAGTGCTGAAAAAAAAGCTGTTCGATTCAGACTAATGCTATTTCTATTGGCAGTGGTATCTTCTCCACAGACATCCTGAGGTTCATCGAGATGTGTGTCTGTGTGTGAGAGAGAGTGTGTGTGTGTTTTATTTTACCAGTTCAGTTATATTCTCCAAATGATTTGCCTCCTAAGAGACCTTGAGGAGATTAAAACAGTAGAACACGTAAAACTAAGATTGAATCTGTTATCAATGTCATTTATCTTAAATGTTAAAATGTCAAAAACAGACCAAACACACTCTTTCTTTCTTTCTCTCTCTCTCACACACACACACACTCCGTCATTCTCACATCTCTCTCTAACACACTCTTTCTCTCACACACACACACACACACACCATCATTCTCACACACACACACACACCGTCATTCTCGCACATCTCTCTCTCTCTCACACTCGCACACACACACACACACTCTCACAGACACACACAGTCCTGTGGAGCTCATGTCTGTGCGCTGTGCCTTCACCATGTGTGCTGGCATCTTCAGGGAGTCCTTCAGAGAGAGCGCGGGCGTGTTCATTTTATTGATTTGCTCCTGGCTCCCCCTGACAGGCCTGGACTGTGACAGGTTCATTTGGGGCTTATTGGGGTTTAATTAGAGTCTGGGCCTCTGCTGTCAGGGGGCGGAGGGGGGGGGGGGAGAGGAGATTTGAGGGGAGGTGTTGAAGCTCCTTTAATAACTCCTCACAGTCCTCTGCTACTGTTCTGGGGAGAGACAGAGGAGGGGAGACAGAGGGGAGAGACAGAGGAGGGGAGGAAAGTGAGGAGGAAGGCTGGGGAAGACAGGATATGCATTAAGCCAGATTCCAAAGATGTCTGCTTAAATATTGTGTTGTTGCCTGTGGATTGTTGTTGTCCAAGTCCTGTAGTTGAGTCACACAGAGAGAGACAGAGAGAGACAGAGAGAGACAGAGAGAGACAGAGAGAGACAGAGAGGAGGGAGTTATTTTAAGGTTGGGTTACTCAGACTTTAGTGTTTGTTGACCATGAGCAGTTCTGCAGTGCTCTGTAGGTTCTTATGGTTATGTCTCACTCAGGACCATTCTGTTTCTGGGAAACAGGCCTTGGGATGCCAGTTATGTTTTTTTATTGTCTTCGGATGAGTTCACAGCAGTGGTCCATGACGTCTTTTCAACATTCATCTCTCATCTTCGGTAGAAGCAGCCAGACCCGACCCTGAAAGCCTGCCTCAGCCTCGGTCCCATCCTAATGTATTTATCATGGTCTGTCAGGACCTTTAATGAGGACTAATCTCCTAAGAGATTTCCCCCTACTTGAAGACTTAATATTTCCTAATCCAAATACGTCCGGTGTCATGAAACCACGAATAAGTCGTTGCTGTTCGGCGGTGTCCGGTTTCTGAAGGCGTCAGCAGAACTATAATTTCTCATTAACTGTCCCTGGTTTTCTTAGTCGACCCCAAGTGTACAATTACTGAGATGTCTAGTCCTGGAATCTTGGAGAACTTGGTCTCAGGACCAGCAGTTCCAACTGTCAGACACTTCAGCTGGGTGAGGGTTTCTGTACCGTTTGACCGAATTCCCACTTAAAACGACCATTTTGTTTTTATTATATACATTGTTTGTTCGCTTGCCATTGTTGCTATAAGTTACCTTCGCAGGACAGGAAATGGAACGTTGCACACCATGGCAATGGTGTTGGGCTGTGGCTACTTGTAGTACCATTGTAGCTGTTCTAACCTTGTTTATTTATATATATATGTATTTGCTGGATCTCTGTCACGATTGGCTGAGATCATAAAGAAGTGTTTTCTACACGGTTCCCCTTTTAATAGGTTGGCAGGGACTGCAGTTCCAGTGTGATTGGGGGGGGGGGGGGGGTGGCAAAGGGGGAAGAACTGTGCTGGGTAAGGAACTGCTGAGCTAGGTTTACGGGAAGGGGGTTGGGGGAGGGGGTGTTGGGGGTGCTGGGGGGGGGGGGGACCCAAGAGAGGGATCCAGTCTGCATCTACCCTCAAATCTCTCACTTGCTCGCTCGTGCTCTCTCGTTTCCCCTCTCTCTCCCCTCTCTGTTCTCTCTCTCTTTGTAGACCGTGTACATGTATGGGAAGTTCATATGTATACGTTACCTATCTCTTGTTAATTGTTTAGATCTGAATGGGAATCTGAACCCCGTGAAGAAAGAGCTCAGATGTTTCCTCTCTCGCCCCCCTCTCTTCCTCTCTCTCTATTCTACCTCCCTCTGTTCCCTCCCTCTCTCGTTATACAATATACGGACATACACACAGGGAGTGTATACATCTATCTCTTGGTAACTGTTTATATTTCATGAATAAATGTTCAGATGTTTCCCTTTTCTCCCCCTTGCTTGTGAAACACAATAGAATGTTGCTCAATACCTGGCTGAGCTTGGCCAGCTGTGTTGAAATGACACACACACACACACATTACCTTCTTCCTGGTCCAACCATGACATCTCTATCACCAGGCAGCCAGCAAACTCACTTAGTCCCATGTAATAGCCTATTGTCCTCTGAACAGACCTTGGAGGGCAGGCTAAAGTCAGACATGTTTATAAGCTTCACTTTCTGCTCTCCCAAACTCTTCCTCCTCCTTTCTCACGAAGGATGGATGTATTAGGTGGCTCCACAGAGCTCTGTGTTGCACTGTAGTATAATTTTTCTTCACCGTGCCTGATAGCTGAGATGAGGTTACTTTGAGATGCAGCTAGTACATACAGGACGTTTCTTGACTCTGACCACCAAAAAACGGTTAGAATGATGCACTTCTGATCCTTGATCTTCTATATACACTATTTGCACCTCGCTTTGAATAAGTGTCTGTTAAATATTAAAACATTTGAAATATATGTTGGCAGAGGGAGACAGTGTTACACACAAGGCTTGTCTGCTTCCTGTTTTGGTCTCCAAGGTTACACCAACGAGGGGTCAGTTTTCCCTCCGACCGGCCAATGAAAACAAGCTCCCAGCCTGGGAGAGCGAAGGACATGTTTAAGATCAAATCGCTCCAATTCAAGCTCCAGAGGTCAGAGGTCAGGAGAGACATAGCTACTGTGGCGTTGAGGGATCATGTGTGAGGGGGTGGAGAGGCCAACACTAAACTGCCCCAAGTCTGAATCGTCTACTTATTGCGCAGTTGGAAGGATCCAAGGAGAACGTCTGGGGTCTTTTCCCATGATGCATGGCTCCTTCAGGTCTTTATTTAAGTGGAATTCATGTTTATTTGGAGAGGAAGTTGTGTTGTAACGTACGACAGTAAACGGGGCTCTGGTGTATTTATGGTTCCTGGGTTCTGGAGTGGAGTCCACTCCAAGATCTGGACAAACACTGTCTATCACGTATAAACACACAGCATGTGTGTCTCTGTGTCCCAGCTGGGGCAGATCCCAGGTATGATGTAACTGTATATGTGTGTGTGTGTGTGTGCTTCTCCTGGGAGGATTAATACTCTAGACAGGCCTATTGACTGAACATCTACCATCTGGAAGCTCTGGAGACATAGAGGCTGAGATTCTGCACACACAAGCATATACACACACAGAGATGCACGCACCACACAGATACTGTACACATACAAACCAAAATTCACGCACTCAACTCGTTCACACTCACACACACACTGTACACACACTGTACACACACACACGCATACCTACATCTACACACTAACACAGCCAACTACAGTTATTTATGAGCGTTTTCCTTCCTGCCTCTGTATAGTGGACACTATCAGACTTCTAGTTCTTTCTGCCCTGTCCTTAGATTTATGAGTCTGGCTCCGAGACTGTGTTCTTAACAAACTTATCTCAGCTTTGCACCAGTGCTGCACTGAGCAGCATAAAGCCGCCGTCAGAACAAGCCATTAAGCTGTTCCTCTACAGCACGTCTCAAAGCTGCCTTGTTAGTTTAACACACACACACACTCACCCTCTCTCTCACACCCACTCAGTTACACACACATTCTCTCTCTCTCCCTCCCCCACTCTCTGTCACACACATGTACCCTAAACTAGACCTGTGTTTCTGGTTAAGTGTTGATTGGTTTAAGAAACTGTTGATTGAGGTAAAGCAGGTTATATTTAGCTTCTATGTGATTAGGACTTGTTCTGTGTGATGTATGGTGCTCATTAGCCAGCGTAGCCAGCCATTCTTCAGGTATGTGAGTGCTTAGACAGGATTACACTTCTTTAGCATGGTGTTGCATTGGCCTACATAGATAGGACACCAATCAATATCCACTATACATTTATATCCAGCAATTACATATACAAAATTATATTCATTAAATACATAAATGAATGTGTAGTTTAGTATGTAATCGCTGGTTGTACAGTAATTGTATTGATTGGTGTTTATGGGATAAACTGCTGTATGTCTAAGACAAATTCGAGAAATCACAGACTGATCACTGATAATTGCGACACGGCACGTGACAAATTGTACAAACCCGCCATTTGTAAACAGCCAAGGTACCTGTAGTTTGTTTGCCAGTACTACAGCGAGCGGCATAAAAATAGCGACCACAACTTTTTGTGTTCACTGGACTAATCGATTAAATGTTGACCCTCAAAACGCTGTCGTCGGTTGAGGAGGTGTAAAACTTTCCTGTGGTTGCCGACGAAAGAATCCATCGAAAGTGGCGATCGTTGCGTAACTTGCGTCGAACACGCCGACAAACAGCAGTTTCTGCGGTGGTATTCTACAGTGGATAACAAACATCGAGTTGAGTTTAGACAGTTCCCCGCAGTTGAAAAGCGTCATTAGTGTTCAACACTTATAGTTTTTACAGATTGTAAAGTTAAGTCATGTCTTCTGGATTTCAGTGGTCGGTTATCTGAAGATACCAAATCTGAGTGAGGCTGTTAGCGCAACTAGCAGTGGACCGCAACTCTAGCTACAGTAGCTAACGTGGGAACTGACATGCGCATATAAGACCTGCTTGATGAGAATCATGGCAACTCAAAATGTGTACATATACAATATGTAGATATATAGATAGATAAAAAGTTATTTAGGACTTTAAAAAACTGACTGGCTATAATTTCCTGCTGATTAAATAGCAGTTTCCGTGTACAGATATTCTAATAAACAAATAAGTGACTCAGGTCCTCATGTACAATTAGAATACAGTTTCTCCTTCCTCCTATTACAGTTCACTTATCTCCGTTATAATTCAGTTATATTCCATTCAGACTGACTCCCCGGTTTCCAGATGTTTTTTATTGTTTCTGGTGAAATGGATAGAGGGGTAATTATGTTAGAGCTGAAGCAGTTTAGCTCTACTCAGAGATGCTGTGCATTTCAATCCTACCGGAGTAACTGGGGCCCTAGCCTTGACATGGTGTGTGTATGTTTCTTTGTGTGTATCTCTCTTTAACTTTGTGAGTGTGTCATTGCCTGTGTGTGTGTGTTTGCATGTCTGTACACCAAGACTGCTGGGTGAAGGCCAGCATGAAATCTAAAGTTGGCTGTGCTCATTTCAAAACAGGGACAGCCTACATACTGTAAGAATTTGGGGCGGCTGTGGCTCAGGGGGTAGAGAGGGTTGTCTGTTAATCGCAAGGTTGGCGGTTCGATCCCCGACTCCCCCCAGGACATGTGCCGAAGTATCCTTGAGCAAGACTGAACCCCAAGTTGCTCCCGATGGGCAGGCCGGCACCTCGCATGGTATGTGTGAGTATGAATGGGTGAATGAGAGGAAAAATGGGAAGCGCTTTGAGTGCTGCTAAGGTAGAAAACACGCTATGGAAATGCAGTCCAATTTGACGAGACACTAACGGTCACTTTATTATCGGTCCTGAGTAGAATCCAGTCAGAATGATTAATGTTCCAGAGTTCTACATGTCATTGAGGCTCTTGGACAGCCCGTCGTATCGACTAGGAGATTTATGACGGAAATGGTCTGAGCTCTGCTGATTTGGCACGAGCGGGGGTTGTTACATTTAAATCACTCCCCAAGGTTTCCTTTTATTGTGGAGGCCATTGGTTCCCCTCCAGCTAACAGTGGTTTGTTCAGGGGTGAGGTGTAGGTATGATTTGTTCCCTGGAATAGACTGATGACATGATTGAGGTGTGAGTGAATGTGTGTGTGTGTGTGTGTGTGTGAGAGAGAGAACTCTCTACAGAGAGGTGTGGTGTCCAGTACCTGTCACCGACTCAGAGTTCTTTACACGAGGATCTGACACAGGCCTGTGTGTGGGAATATACACACGCTCTCTCCCTCACTCATCACCTTGCATCTCTCTCACCCTCTCTTGCCAACTTTTCCCTTTCCTCAGCGTCTCTCGCACACCCTCCCCTCTCCTCTCTCTCTATCTCTCTATCTCTCTCTCTCTCTCTCTCTCTCTCTCTCTCATCATCTCACCCTCCTTCTCTCCTCCCCTCTTGTTCCCCTCTCTTTCCCCCTCTCTGCTCTCTTTCCCTTCGTTGCTCTTGTAAGAATGTCTGACTCCAAAGCCAGTCAACACTCACTCTTTGAACATGTTCTGTTCCCCTTAGGAAAGACCACCTGTGTGTGTGTGTGTGTGTGTGTGTGTGTGTGTGTGTGTGTGTGTGTGTGTGTGTGTGTGTGTGTGTGTGTGTGTGTGTGTGTGTGTGTGTGTGTGTGTGTGTGTGTGTGTGTGTGTGTGTGTGTGTGTGTGTGTGTGTGTGTGTGTGTGTGTGTGTGTGTGTGTGTGTGTGTGTGTGTGTGTGTGTGTGTGTGTGTGTGTGTGTACAGTACACAGCCGTGCCGCAATGATTCACCTATGGTGGGGGATCATGTCTGTGCTTGTCAACACAGGTAGCAATTAAATGTGAGACGGAAAGGGGATTGTGGTTGGGGGGGTGGGGTTGTGTTTTCTTGTGTGGATAGACAGCCAGGGCTGCATGTCTCCACCTTCACCAACACCATCACCCCAATCACTAACCCCACCATCACCACCCCCACCATCATCACCTCCAAGCTCCACCACCCCCACCACCACATTGACCCCCCCCCCCCCTACAAGCCCCCACCACTCCACCAGTTCTCCCCACAGAGGGAGCACTGTAAGACAAGCAGAGAGAGCTTCAGTCTTCAGCATGACTCGCACTGTAGGGTTAGGAGGCAGAGAGCATGTCATCAGCATGACTCATACTGTAGGGTTAGGAGGTCAGGGTCGGCTGCGGTCCCTCCGGACCAGGGGGGCAGTGACGTACCCCATGAGCTCTCTCGCTGGGGTTTTGTTTGTCATGGTATGCGATTATATCCCACATCCTCCTAGCTACATCCAGAAGGCTCAAGGCCCTAAATAAACACCCAGGCTGGACTCTATGGCATACTCCCTCCATGGGCCACTTTATAATTGGCACCAGATGACAAGGTTTTCTGTGAAAAAGCGGGTGAGTCTTATTTTTATCTCTGATATATTATGTACCCCTGGGGACTTGGTCGTGAGAGCCTGTTTTGCTGAGTTGACTTCACTTGGTGCACAGTTTAACAACTGTGGCTTTTTATAATTGGGCTTTAGGGTTTATTAGAAGATCTGCATTGCAGGAGATACAGTACGTACACACACACACACACACACACACCTGCTGTTCCTTTACAAGATGACCTCTGACCTTTACCCCTCCTACAGCGTGAGTATGTGTCTGCCCTGGGGAAGCCGGGTTCTAATGATGTCACTCGAGCTCTGTGGTTCCGCCCTGCAGGGGGCTGATGGGAGAGTGAGTTTTCGTCTCTCTCTGCCCTTTCGGCTAGAAACCCACCAGGGTGTCCAGTGATGCATGCTGGGATGATGCAGGGCTCTCGGACCTAGCCGGATGAATGCACCAGAGCAGACACTCCGCCACGGAGAGTGGGCTGTAGGAAACAGTCAGATATTCATTTAAAGAAAAAAGAAAGAAAAAAAACTACATTACCCACTGGCGGATAGATATGGACTGCGTTTGTTTTGGTGACCTTTTTGTAGTCCTGTTATGGCTGTGGGGGGATAGAGGTAGAGACCGGGCCAGCAATGGTAGCCCTCAGGCACGAGGCACACTGGAAGAAATGTGTTTTTAATGTGGCCAGCGTGTGACTGCACTGTTAATATCCCCTTTTAACAAGCTTGTATCCTTCCTGTCATTGCCTGGGAAGCTAACCAGACCCAGCTGAAAACACACTCACACGTACACGCTCACACACACACACACACACTGGCCTGTGGATGTGCTAGTGATGGTATGGATATCAAATCTAATCAACCTGAGGGCCTTAAAGCCCTGGAATGGATAAGCCTCTTGGCAGGCGGGCAGCTTTGAAGACGTGCAGAGGAAGACCGACACGTCTTCCCAGAAAGGAGACACATGAGCGGGTGTGATCAGGGCTTTAAAGTGACACAGCCATGGAAAAAGTGGAGAGATGAATCATAATTAATGCGGTGACATGTGGAATTTATACCAACCTGTGTTGGAGAAGCGATATAAAGATTTCCAACCACCGACTCATGTTTTGTAGCCGGGCGGCCATTTAGTTGTAGTACCTTTAGTCATTTAGCAGACGCTCTTATCCAGAGCGACTTACAGTAAGTACAGGGACATTCCCCCCAAGGCAAGTAGGGTGAAGTGCCTTGCCCAAGGACACAACGTAATTTGCATGACCTGGAATCAAACTCGATTCCCTAACCGCTCAGCCATCTGACCCCCGTAGTAGAAAGATGAAGTAGACGCGCCCACTCATCTCACGCCATGATGACCACATCCTGGACTGATAGTGTCTGATAGGTGCTGCTGAGCCAGAGACGGGGTATAGAAAGAGACCAGCATCTTTTACTGACCTTTTGACCTCCCTCCCCCTCCCTCTCTCCCTCTCTCTCTCTCTCTCTCTCCCCCTCTCTCTCTCTCTCGCTCTCGCTCTCGCTCTCGCTCTCGCTCTCGCTCTCGCTCTCGCTCTCGCTCTCTCTCTCGCTCTCGCTCTCGCTCTCGCTCTCGCTCTCGCTCTCTCTCTCTCTCTCTCTCTCTCTCTCTCTCTCTCTCTCTCTCTCTCTCTCTCTCTCTCTCTCTCTCTCTCTCTCTCTCTCTCTCTCTCTCTCTCTCTCTCTCTCTCTCTCTCTCTCTCTCTCTCTCTCTCTCTCTCTCTCTCTCTCTCTCTCTCTCTCTCTCTCTCTCTCTCTCTCTCTCTCTCTCTCTCTCTCTCTCTCCCCCTCTCTCTCTCTCTCTCTCTCCCCCTCTCTCTCTCTCTCCCCCTCTCTCTCTCTCCCCCTCTCTCTCTCTCTCTCTCTCTCTCTCAGCTGGTGGCGGTGTACGAGGAGCAGGACCCTCACCTCGGGGGGGATGGCACCAGCGCCAGCTCCACAGGGACCCAGAGCCCGGACCTGTTCGCCAGCGAGTCCAACACCAGCGCCGTGTCGGCCTTCCACCCCTACCAGGCCGCCAGCGAGATCGAGGTCACGCCGTCCGCCCTCCGCACCAGTAAGTGTCACGCGACTCCCCGTCCTTTCACCCTCGCTGGTGTCGACCGCTCAAGCACAGGCTTGTCACTTCCTGTCCAAGATGAACGCTGAGCCAGGGAGAAGATCAAGGAAGCTGAACGACTTTTTTTTTTCTCACTCTTTGTCTTCACCTTCCTCTTTCTTTGTCGATCCTTCTCCTATTGGATTGTTCTCTCCACATAGGAGATGGGTACTCTGTGCTTAGTAAAGACTGCTCCATTGCGCCGTCTACAGAAAAACTTGGATTTGTGGATAATCTGCACTATAGATGGCCTCATAGAGGTCAGACAAGATATAATGAGATTCTGAGATGAGATCTGAATATGCGGTAATGAACCTAACTTAAGTCTGGATACTGTAATTATATCTGGCTAAATCACCCATCTCCCAGTCGGAGTAATGAATTCTACCTTAGGTTAATTTGCATTTCAGAATGACTACAGCAGAATATTTATGTTTTTAAATCGAAATTTGGAACTTTGCCTTGACGGCATACATTTTAATCTCCCAGGAGGTGCTGTTATCATACCGATTTTAATTGATAAGATTTTAATCTTGCCACCGATAATAGAAACGCCTGCTCTTTGCTACTGTTCAAACAAGCAAAAGGAGAAAGATCGTACGTTGTTCAGGAGAAATAATTGTTGTGAGCCTTATGAAATCCAGAATCCCAATTCAATTAACCGTAGCCCAGTGCTAATTAAAGCAGTGTGATGACGGTCTGTCTGTGCATCGCCTCAAGGGAGTTGTAGTTCTGGCAGGAGTGGTCTGACCTGTCAGGACACTGTGTTCTCTGCCCCTCTGTTCTCTCTCTCTCTCTCCTGCGAGACTCACACACACACACACACACACAGCAACACTCTCTCTCTCTCCTGCGAGACTCACACACACACACACCACTCTCACACACACACACGCCTACACACACAAACTCTCACACACAGCCACACAACTGTTCAAGTGTCTCCAGTTCCTCGTCATAAACAAACTCGACGGCGACGTGTCACCGAAGAAGCTTCTAGAACGTTCTGGAAGACTGAAGATGAGCCATCGAGTAATGGCCGCCCAGTCACTCCCAGCGTCCTGGCCGTGAGAATCGGACTCTTGGCACCGGAGGCCCTTGGATGTTTTAAACATCACGGCTGTGTTTCGTCTCTCTTGTGTGGGCTCCTATCAGTCAGACGGGCTCATGGGAGGCTGGAACAGCCTGGAGGGAGAGGACTGAGTGTGGCTGACTGGCTGTTTGTGTTTTGCGCTGTACCGCACAAACACATTCACATTACATTTAGTCATTTAGCAGACGATCTTATCCAGAGCTACTTACAGTAAGTACAGGGACAGTGCCTTGCCCAAGGACACAATGTTATTTGGCACGGCCGGAATCGAACCAACAACCTTCTGATTAATAGCCCAACTCCCTAACCGTGTGTGTGCTGTACCGCAGAAACATGTAATTGTTTGTCTAATTCAGAGGCTGTTGTGTTTTCTGCTAACCTCCGACCCCTCCTACTCCCACGCTCCCCGTTCCTGACGGAGGTTTAGCGTTCTCTTCATGTTTATCAGCACTCGTTTTGGAATCGACGAGTCCATTAGAAATTTACATATATAGTCAGCCTTACTTACTTCTAGACAAAAAACAACAACATTTAAATGCATGAATTCTGTTCTAAACACAATATTGTCTCCCCCCCAACCCCCTTGCTAATCTGTTTCTCCAGTGGACCAAATCAAACGTATTTGTACAGCCCTTTTTATGTCACAGAGGGGTTCTCATGGCCCCATAAAAAGGCACCTAAACCAAACTAAACCCTCAAGCTAGATAGTACGTAGGAGGTCTCCGTTCTCTCCCTGTTCTGTTGTTAAAAACACTCTTGTCCGCCCATGCCCCTGTACCCCCCCTCCAGACATGCCCCTCCACGTGCGCCGTAGCAGCGACCCCGCCCTGCTGCTGACGGTGAATGGCCCCTTCTCCGAACCCCGGGGGGCCCAGCCAGAAGAACCGTCCCGAAGGAACCCCACGCGGTGGTCCACCACCGCCGGCTTCCTCAAGTCCCACCATCACTCCACCGGCACCAACAGCCTGGAGAGAAAGGTACCGCTCGCCTGCTAACTTGCTAGCGTGCTAATGTGCTAGCCTGCTAACGTGCTAGCCTGCTAACGTGCTAGCCTGCTAACGTGCTAGCCTGCTAATGTGCTAGCCTGCTAACGTGCTAGCCCGCAAACCTTCCTAGCCTGCTAACGTGCTTGTCTGCTAATTTGCTACCCCGCTAACCTGCAACCCGCTTTTGGTCTGTTAGTAGTTGGGGAAAACCTCTTTACAGCGGGGATGTTGATTGTCGAGGTCTTCCTTCTGTGCGTGTGAACAGGCTAAAGGTCTGGACACCTACCGCAGCCTTCCCAGGGACGCGGGGGGCTGGACCAATCAGAGAGAGTTCCAGAGGGAGACTGCTCGGTCCTCGCTGAGCGCCAACCACCCCATGGTAGACCGGTGGCTGGAGCGCCAGGAACAGGTAGGAACCTATGAGTAGTTTGTGGAGGGGTATTGTGTGTGTGTGTGGTTTGTGGAGAGGCAGTTGTGTGTGTGTGTGTGTGTGTGTGTGTGGTTTGCGGAGAGGCAGTTGTGTGTGTGTGGTTGGTTTGTGGAGAGGCGGTTGTGTGTGTGTGTGTAGCATACGTGTGTGAGAAGCAGCACCTCCAGATGACCCCAGGTTCAGTTCTGGTCTCTCACTCACAGCGGTATTTAACTTCCCATCTCACTTTTATTGCTGGTGACACGACTCTTGAGATGAAGAGGATGTTTGGCCTTCTGAGAGATTTCGATCCCCTGCCTCTCCTCTGCAGCAGCTGCTGATCTGGGATTACAATATCTACACCCCCTCGGCCAGCTATCAGTTCACCACACACACACACACACTCTACCACCCCTCCACAAACTACTCATACACACACACAGCCTTCATTATCCCACACACACACACACACACACACACATATAGACACACACACACACACATATAGACACACACACACATATAGACACACACACACATATAGACACACACACACACATAACCTCTGCCAGGCTGGAACCCTAGGTCCCTCAGTAAGTCTCTCAGTGGAGTGTTGTGGAAAATAAGTTTTAAGTTCCAGGAAACGCTTATTTAGGAGGTCGAGGACGTGTGTGTGTGAGACAGTGTGTGTGTGTGACAGTGTGTGTGTGTTGCTAGGGAGTGTGAGTCGCCGATAGTTTTGCGACACGGCGGATCCGGCTCCGTCATCCGAGGCGTAGCCATGGCAACGCGCAGAGTGCTCGGAGAGCTGTCGGAGGGGTTTTAATGAATCAGCTGCAGGTGAAGCCCCGCCCCTCTGAACACCCCTGACACACACTGTCTGGTGACAACCGTGTGACTGGAGCGGGGAGGTGTGTGTGTGTGCACACACTGGGGTATATGGGTGTGTGTCCGCATGCACACACACACCCTGTGCCCCCTGCAGCACAAACACTTGTTTTGTTTAGGTATGTGTGTCTTTGTTCGTGTGTGTGTGTGTGTGTGTGTGTGTGCGATGCTCTGAGGCATGCCTCAGGTTCTTGTTTGCCTCTAGCCCTGCCGATGAGAGAGGAGAAAATCTCACACACAAACACACACACACACACACTCACACGTTTTAGCATTGACGGGAGCTAAGGATCCTTCAGTAGCGGGGGAACATTAATAAACATCTACACTTAATGATTTTAGATCGAGCGGAGCCTCCGTGTGTTCATCTGCTTACTTTAGCGGCGTGACGGGAATGTGAAAGCTTTCAGCCGCAGAGCAAGGCTGTGTTCAAGGCTCCGTACAGCACCAGAGGGCTTTTGGGCCGTTTGATGGGCCTGCCTGCCTCGGGGCTGTTAGCTTCACACCCTGCCTGGGTGAGCAGGCTGGGCTGGGGCTGTCAGAGACATGCTGGAGACGGCAAACCGCTGGTGGACCGTCCTTACACCTGCAGGTAGGAAGTGTATTAGTTAGAATTTAGTCTCTGTGTGAACGCGAGTGTACGTCTCAAACCTGTGATCTCACCTCTCATCCAGGAGGTCTGGTAACAGCCGGTCTGTTCTCATGTTGTGGTGTAGCCATCCTCTACTAGATGTGCTACCTGCCTCACTATGATTTGGCATCTTCAGACACCAACCAAAGAAATCTTGGAGACATTACTTTAATTTACAGTTTGTAAGAATTAGTGTGTATTTAAGCACCTATTTGAGGCCATAGTTGTTCTCTCTGGCGACACAACAGGGTGTGTTGATGCTGTGGTCTTCAGTTAAAGGAGGAGAGACTGGGATGTATTGATGGGTGCGAATGCACGCCCACCCCAACATGCAGGAGTGTGGCTTGCACAATCAAACACACACACATACACACGTACACAAACACATACACACAGAAAAATGTCCAAGACACACACATAAAAGATGAACCCCTCCCCCCCCCCCCCCACAGAGAGAGTAGCAGAGGGAGTTCCCCAGGTGAGGCCTGCTCCCTGCTTCAGCATGATAAATCATGCACAGCCACACCGATGAGCCATAAATCACCCCCGCTTTAGCTTGGGAGATACAGAGGGGCTGTGCGTGTCTTCTTGCGTGTGTGTCTTCTTGTGTGTGTGTATGTCGTCTTTTCGCACATGTGTCTTTTTGCATATGTGCATGTGTCTTTTTGCATGTGCTTGTGTTCGGTGTGTGTGTGTGTCTCCCTAATAAGACAGCTGAATGTGGGCGCAGTGCCTCTCCAGTCCTCCAGGGGCAGTGTGCTCCTGTGTACCGGCCAGCAGGTGCTGCTGCAGAGCCAGGTTTGGCCTAGCGAAACGGGGGGGGACGGGGGGGGGGGGAGGTCGGGCTTCATTTACTGCACCAACATCTTCTTCTTGTTTGCTTCCCCTCATTAAGTCTTTTGTTTTGAGGTGCTTGTCTTTCATTTGGAGAGAAGGTCTCGTTTCATTCATATCCTCTCTGACTCCCTCTCTCTCGCTCGCTCGCTCCCTCGCTTAATCTACCTCTCGCCTGCACCTCTGTTTGGTTTTCCATTTCCCCCTCCTCTCTGTATCTCACTTTTCTTTTCTCTCACTCTCTCTTTATGTAAACAGTATATCACCCTCTCTCACTCACTCACTCACTCACTCACTCACTCACTCACACACTCTCTCTCTTTCTATTTTATATAAACAGTATATCACCTTCTCTCTCTCGCCCCTTTGTCCTGCCTCTGCTCTAATTCTCAACTCCTTGTTATTGGTCTAGCCTTTATCTCCCACCTTTCTCTCTTGTTCTGTAGCCTCTCTCACTCTCTCTCTCTCTCTCTCTCTCACACACACATCCTCTATTCCCCCCTCTACCCCCCCTCTCCCTCTCTCTCTCCCCCTCCTCTATCTGCCCCCCCGCCCTTTATCTCCGTATCAATTTCTCTATCTCTCCTATCCTCTCCTCTCTCTCTGATCTTTGTTCTCGTTTGTTTTAATGTGACAGAAAGCCGGTGGGCGATGGTTGCTAGCTGAGAGAGAGAGAGCGAGAGAGCGAGAGAGAGCGAGAGAGCGAGAGTGAGAGCGAGAGAGCGAGAGAGAGAGAGCGAGAGAGAGAGAGAGAGCGAGAGAGCGAGAGAGAGAGAGCGAGAGAGAGAGAGCGAGAGAGAGAGAGCGAGAGAGAGAGAGAGAGCGAGAGAGAGCGAGAGAGCGAGAGAGAGAGAGAGAGAGAGAGAGGAGAAGAAAGGCCTGTCTATATCCCCCTGAGGGACACACCTGGGGCAGAGAGTCTCTCTCACACAGGCTTTGAACACGCCGTGTTGTCGTAGCATTCAACCTACGGCGTGTGCTAATTAAAGCCCAAACTGACCCCCACCCCCTCTCCCCCACCCCCTCTCCCCGACATCAATATTGCACATGAGAGATGCTCGCAGTCGAACGTGCGCTCTGGGAAAGGCTTGGGAAAGGCTTGGTTAGATCCCATCTCTCCTGTCAGCTGCCGTGGTTACGTGTCTACAGGTCTCCTCGTTAGCTGCCGTGGTTACGTGTCTACAGGTCTCCTCGTTAGCTGCCGTGGTTACTTGTCTACTGGTCTTCTCGTTAGCTGCGAACAAACGAGAGGGGGAACCCAGATGAAGGAGCAGAGAAAGGGAACGCACTTTCATCTTTTACAGGGGCTGGTGGCTGGTTTGTCGTCGACATCGCCGTCGTCGACGACGACAAACCAGATCAAAGGTACGGGGGGTTAAAGTGTGTTATCCACCTCAAACGGAGCTCTAACTGATTTGGTTGATCAGTAACACAGGATCAGGGTACCTCTAAGCTAGTGCTCACCTTTAACCCTGGAGCAGTCCCTTACTGGACCCAAGACTGTCAGTTGAACTCCCCTGGCCCATGTTAACAGCTCTGTGTGTGTCACTTTATCTAAGGGGCTCTGTGTGTGTGCGTGTGTGTGTGTGTGAGGGTCTGACAGTTCAGGGTCTTGGCTGAAGATATTTTGCTCCAGCTCTGTGTGTTTGTGCTGGCTCGTTCTGACATTCTGCTGTCAGGGGCTCGGAGTGACTCAATAAATCCACATCTCAAGTCTTGCGTTGCAGAGTGAAGTCAAATTCAGTTGGACGTAAGATTCTAAAATACTCACGAGACAAAAAAACGAACAGTGGCAGCCTTTGATTCTCAACTTGATGCAATCTATCTGAAATGTTGAAGCTGTAGTTGTAGCTGGGGAAAACGTGAGGGGAGTTCAAACCTTTTGCACCTACAGATCAGCACGGTGGAATACCCTGGAGACGATACCTCCACCATAATGAGGATCTGGAGATGGAGAGAGAGAGAAGGAGGGGGAGGGAGAGGGAGGGGGAGAGAGAGAGAGAAGGAGGGAGAGGGAGGGAAGGAGGGAGAGGTAGGGGGAGGGAAGGAGGAGGAGAAGGGGAGAGAAAGAAAACAGAGCAAGGTAGGGGGGGACAGAGGGAGGGAGGGAGAAGGGGAGAGAGAGAAACAGAGCAAGGGAGAGGGGGAGAGAGGGAGGGAGGGAAAAAGGGGGGAGAGGCGGAGGGAAAAAAGAGAGAGGGAGAGAGAGAGAAAGGGAAGTGAGAGAGATATGAACAACCACACAGGAAGAAGAAAAGAGAGAAAAACAAGGAGAAATGCACCCTTAAGACGGCAGCTTCACGGCTTGAATATTCTTCTTCCCAGCCACCTGACTAGTTGTTGAGGATAATGGTCTTCTCCCTGACAAGTCTCCCTTGGAGTGTGAAAGCGCGTGTCACCATTATCCAGGCCTGCATTCCTCAGAGGGGCCGTACAGCTGCCCTGGCCCGCATTCTCAGGCCCACTGGACACTGGGAGTCGGTCTCACGCCTGGACTCTCACTTTCTCTCAGTCAACACAACATGAGAGTCAAGTGTAGTAAAAGTCTCTAGTCTGGCTGGCCACCGGATGATGTCCTGCCTGGGGACACAGCCTCGCTGGGCAGGGGTGAGGGGCGGGGGTGAGGGGCGGGGGTGAGGGGCGGAGGTGAGAGTGAGGCTGAGAGCCAGGGATGAGACTCAGACCGCAGATCTCCGGATCGAAGGTCACTCCTAACATACTGGATATCTTAGCGCAAAAGCTATTCTGTTACATTTCTTCCTGCCGAAAGAAAGTTCTCAGGTGTGTGTTGCGTGTGTCCTGGAGATGTCAGCTGTCAGACAGCAGGTCTTCATGAGGCTCGGTCCACAGAACCATCGTGTTTGGCTAAACCTTGGCTTCAACTAAAGGAAAATCTATAAAGTGCTGCTTGGAAAAAAGGCAGGTTCCCATTGTGTGTCAGGTCTCTATTGTGTGTGTGGGCTGCAAAGCCTCTCTCTCTGTCTCTCTATCCCACTGTCTGTCCCTCTCTCTCTGTCTCTCTATCCCACTCTCTGTCCCTCTCTCTCTGTCTCTCTCTCTCTCTCTCTCTCTCTCTCTCTCTCTCTCTCTCCTCTCTCTCTCTCTCTCATCTCTCTCTCTCTCTCTCTCTCTCTCTCTCTCTCTCTCTCTCTCTCTCTCTCTCTCTCTCTCTCTCTCTCTGTTGTCGTGTGCATTGTTCTCCAAACGACCGTCACCTCGGCAAACGGCAGCCTGTTAATTCTGTTCGCCGTTAGAGTGTGTTTGATGTGCTCAGCGGAGTGAGAAATCACTCCCCTCAATACACACACACACACGCGCGAGCCCTCACAAACACACCCTAGCACCATTACCCGAGAGACGCAGGGAGCCCCATCAGCTGTAGGTGGAGTGGATAATGACTCGGTGGAACAGTGCTGCTGAAACAGGGGGATGTACAGCAGACCTGGGTCTGGGTTCTCTGGGTCTGGGTTCTCTGGGTCTGGGTTCTCTGGGTCTGGGTTCTCTGGATCTGGGTTCTCTGGATCTGGGTTCTCTGGGTCTGGGTTCTCTGGGTCTGGGTTCTCTGGATCTGGGTTCTCTGGGTCTGGGTTCTCTGGGTCTGGGTTCTCTGGGTCTGGGTTCTCTGGATCTGGGTTCTCTGGGTCTGGGTTCTCTGGGTCTGGGTTCTCTGGATCTGGGTTCTCTGGGTCTGGGTTCTCTGGGTCTGGGTTCTCTGGGTCTGGGTTCTCTGGGTCTGGGTTCTCTGGGTCTGGGTTCTCTGGATCTGGGTTCTCTGGGTCTGGGTTCTCTGGGTCTGGGTTCTCTGGGTCTGGGTTCTCTGGGTCTGGGTTCTCTGGGTCTGGGTTCTCTGGGTCTGGGTTCTCTGGGTCTGGGTTCTCTGGGTCTGGGTTCTCTGGATCTGGGTTCTCTGGGTCTGGGTTCTCTGGGTCTGGGTTCTCTGGGTCTGGGTTCTCTGGATCTGGGTTCTCTGGATCTGGGTTCTCTGGGTCTGGGTTCTCTGGATCTGGGTTCTCTGGGTTCTCTGGGTCTGGGTTCTCTGGGTCTGGGTTCTCTGGGTCTGGGTTCTCTGGGTCTGGGTTCTCTGGGTCTGGGTTCCCTGGGGTCTGGTTCTCTGGGTCCTCCAGGGGAAAGGCCCACGTTGTGTTCTCAAGGTGTGTGTTTGTGTACGTTTTGACCATGTGTGTACCTGCGTTATGTGTGTGTGTGCTGCACCAGTGAGTGTGTTTGGGTGTGTGCAGCTTGTGTGTGTGTGTGTGTGTGTCTGCGCCTGTCCATTCAGTTCAAACTGGAGCCTCAACACACATGTTCTCCATTACCTTCTCCCCCCAGTCCTCCCCCCCTCACCTGTCCAGCGCTCATGTTGACGGTGTTTAGACACCAAACACAACCTGAAACCGCTCGAATGTGTTGGACCGCCGCCTAGCTCAACTCAGACCTCCCTCCCTGGCTGATTGCTTTCAAAACAAGCAAATCAACTCTCCAGGAGAGTGTATGTGTGTGTGTGTGTGTCAGTTCTTTGGCTCCTGCAGAGTCCTGTGTCAGTCAGTGATGGCTAAGAGCTGAGCTGTTTACTCAAGGTCATTCTATATGAAAGTATACTGTTTCTTGACCCTGTGCAGGAAGGAAGCCTCTCTCTTCGTTGATCTAGAGAGCAAGACACTTCTGCACAAAGGACGTGATTAAAAACCTCTAAGGGTTGTGGTGAGGCGTGTGATTCCACAGTTTACCGTAGCATGGTAGCTAGCTGTGAATCCACAGTTTACCGTAGCATGGTAGCTAGCTGTGAATCCACAGTTTACCGTAGCATGGTAGCTAGCTGTGAATCCACAGTTTACCGTAGCATGGTAGCTAGCTGTGATTCCACAGTTTACCGTAGCATGGTAGCTAGCTGTGAATCCACAGTTTACCGTAGCATGGTAGCTAGCTGTGAATCCACAGTTTACCGTAGCATGGTAGCTAGCTGTGAATCCACAGTTTACCGTAGCATGGTAGCTAGCTGTGATTCCACAGTTTACCGTAGCATGGTAGCTAGCTGTGAATCCACTGTGTACCAAGATTCTTAATGCGTTCTGCTACTTGAGGAGAGCTTGATTTATAAAAATAGGGGCAACTCCGTCCGTGCCACGGCAGGGAAAGAAACGACACGTCGAATTCGCCTCGTGTGTTTTTGTCTTCGGTGAAATTACCTTCATTCAGCCTGATGGTGTTGAATGGATTTGGAGGTTTTCTTCAAAGCAGAACTCGGAGCTGACATTGATAGTGAGTTTGTGTAGGACATAATCTCCGGAAAGTTGCCCTGATGGGCTCCTCTTCTTGATTAGACTGTGTGTTTACCCCCCAGCACATTAGTATGTAGATTGCTATTTGGGCGGCTGTGTTGATGCTGGTGCTGTAAGACTGTATGGAAAGCAGAAATTGCTGGTGAATTAAGTGGATTTCAGCTCATTGTCATTTTGAGAGGGCTGGAAATCTCATTTCGCTGATACTGTTATTGCATTTCCTCTTCTGGTAGGACAGAGATGGACAGAGAGGCGGACTCACATGTCAACACACACACACATACACACACACACTTTCCCTGACACTCTCCAACACAAATACACACACACATAAACCCACTATCTCCATCGCAGACACACACTCCCCTATCTCTCTCTCTCGGACGCACACATGTTACACACACACACATGTATTACACACACACACACACACACACACACGTTACACACACACACACACACACGTTACACACACATGTTACACACACACACACGTGTCACACACACACGTGTTACACACACACACGTGTTACACGCACACGCGCGTGTTACACACACACATTCTCACAGTGTCTTTGGGCTTGTTTACAGAGCTCTCTCTGCCTGGCCCTGGCAAGGAAGAGACGCTATCAGACACACACACATCGCATCCACACACACACACATCGCATCCACACACACACACATACAGTACACACACACACATACAGTACACACACACACATACAGTACACACACACACACCGCATCTACACACACACACACACACATACAGTACACACACACACATACAGTACACACACACACACCGGCATCCACACACACACACACCGCATCCACACTCACACACACACATACAGTACACACACACACACACAACAGCAACACCAGAAGGGGGCCTTGCACAATGAGGATCCCGTGTTTGAAAACAACATGGATGCTCCGTATTGTTTGGGTTTACCGTCCAGAGCTCCTCTGTATCCTGGAAACGTGGCCCTCAGCCACACTCTCTCTCTCTCTCTCTCTCTCTCTCTCTCTCTCTCTCTCTCTCTCTGTGTCTCTGTCTCTCTCTCTCTCTGTCTCTCTCTATATCTCTCTCTCTAGTCTGTCTGCATGGCTGACGGATCGGATGATGACTAATTGAATGAGCTGGGTAATGAAAGCCCACCTTGAGTGATGTGTGGTGTTCCCACGCATGCATGGAACACCTGGGGCCTGTGTGGATGCCCCGTCTCACATCATCAACAAATGGAACTGAGTCTGGCCTTTCAAGAGGGGCTTCCTGAGGAGGGTCACACACCCAATGACCCAGGAGCTCTCCTTCTGTCTCTCTGCTTCCTCCCTCTCTCTGCTCTCTTTACCTCTCCCTCCCTCCCCCTCCCTCTCTCTGCTCTCTCCCTACACCTCCCCCTCTCTGCTCTCTCCCTCCCTCCCTCCCCCTCCCTCTCTCTGCTCTCTCTCTCTCTCCCTCCCTCCACCTCCCCCCTCTCTGCTCTCTCCCTCCCTCCCCCTCCCTCTCTCTGCTCTCCTCCCTCCCCCTCCCTCTCTCTGCTCTCTCTCCCTCCCTCCCCCTCCCTCTCTCTGCTCTCTCTCCCTCCCTCCCCCTCCCTCTCTCTGCTCTCTCTCTCCCTCCCTCCTCCTCCCCCTCCCTCTCTCTGCTCTCTCTCTCCCTCCCTCCTCCTCCCCCTCTCTCTCTCTGCTCTCCCTCTCCCTCTCTGAAGACACATATGGTGTGTGGAAGCGAGGGGATAGGTTAGGTAGGCAGTTATGAGAGAGGTCAGGTCTTCCTCTTGTTTTCAAACACCAGGA
Source organism: Osmerus mordax (assembly GCF_038355195.1). NCBI lineage: Eukaryota > Metazoa > Chordata > Actinopteri > Osmeriformes > Osmeridae > Osmerus > Osmerus mordax. The sequence goes on from NC_090065.1 coordinate 2,640,679, forward strand.
GGACCGGATAGACATGTGGAACGGTTCAGACAGACAGGCTTGTGTGTGTGTGTGTGTGTGTGTGTGTGTTAAAGAGAGTATGTCTGTTAGTGTGCCTCTGGGTGTGTGCAAGGCAGAAAATCTCTGGATGCAAGTGCATTGCTATGTTTAAGGTTAAAATGGTGCGTGTGTGTGTGTCTGCCTATAAACGTGTGTTCCTTCAAATGTGTCTAGAGTATGACGGGGTGTGGGGGGCGTTGAGACCTCACTTCATTAAGTGCAGCACTCTCCAGTGCTCGCAACACGGACCACTTCATTTACTAACAGAAAGGAAGGGGGGGGGGGGGGGAGGGAGTCAATGGACTCCCCTATTAAACTTTAATGAGACGATCCACCTAGTACTGCAGAGCTGGCTGCCGCTGTTTCAGGACCAAGAAACACACAATGACTCGGCTGAAAAACCCATCTACCCCCCTCCACACCCCACCTGTCTATCTCCCAGCAACCATTAACCATTAACCTCCAGTCCATGCATATATTATTTAGACCGTGGTCCAACCACTCTGTCTGAAACCTCAGGAAATGGAAGGTCTGGGTGGACCATAAGGACGGGAAGGGAAGCGAGCGGTTTTCCTCGCGGTGACTTTTGAACCGTGAAGTGGAGACGGTGTGGTAAACAAATGTGAAGTTGGGAGAACAGCCACGATGTCAGCCAATGTGCTAACACACAAACGATATTCATTTGTACCATTCTCATTAACCACTCGCCATGTTGAGACGAAGATCGAACTAATGAAGAGCTGTTGTTGTTTGGTCATTACGATGCCTATAGGAATGCTCATTTTGAAGAACATAAAAATCGACATTGTTGCTACATTGGCAGCACTGTTTAACCGGTAAACATTATCGTTAACGTTAATTACTGGTTGGTGCTAGCATCGTGTCCTGGGTGATAAGGACAGTGGTGTCACTGAACCAAAGTCTCTTGTCTCGCACCCTCTCTGTCTCCTGTCGTCGCTCACTGTCACTGTGAATGCACCCTGTCCTCCGAGATAGAGCCGTTATAGCATCGACGCTACGGGACTGACGGTAGCGATAGTGTATGCGACGATGAATGTGAGCAGTGGCGGTTCTACATAGAATTACACCCAGGGCGAGACGCCCTTCGCGCCCCCCCCCCCATTGAAATCAAAAGGCTGTTGTGGTAAGACCGATTATGTTTTATACAGCTAAAACAGCCTGGGGTCAAATTGACACCAAACATAATAGGAGGGTTACATAAACATGCCCTTAGACGCTAAATGTCTGTTATTACATGCTATGTTGATATAACTTTTAGGGAGGAACACTTTTAGTTATGACGTTAAACTATACTTTTGTCACAAAATATAGTTGTAGCAAATAGCATGGCTTACTTGACCTTTTCCTGTCCATCTTCTTTGGCACTTAACAGTCAACAGATTTTCCATCCCCCCAAACACTGTCACTCACAACCAGAAGTCAAGACTAAACCAATTCACCTTGGTGACCACAATCGTTTTGTGTTACATATTTTTATTAGCCATTTCGCACAATTAAAAAAAACAAAATGTGCAGGAACTTTAGGCCTATATTTATAATATTATGAATGAAATGTGCGTTATTTGGAAGAAAGTCGAGGTGCAACTGACTTTAGCCCACTAATGTAGAGTATTGCACTATACAGTGGACCCCCCCCTCCCCCCCCCTTGTCCGTTCCATTTGGGAGACCCAGTCAGGTGAGCTGTCTGCCCCCCTCCCCTTTTTTCACACAGTTTCTGTGCGCGGCACCTTCTCAGCAAGCAGGGGTGCCTGCAGCTGCCTGAAGGGGGCGCCAATTTGCCAATTCCCCACACAGTGAAATGATAGAAAAGAGAACAACGCTTCGGCGCAGATATTTTTATTTATTTATTTTATGCTCGTGCGCCCCCCACGTGACATGAAAAAATGGCGCCCCGGGCGGCTGCCCGGTCCTAAAACTGCCCCTGAAGGTGAGCTGGCTATGTTCTCGTTACAGACAGTGTCGTCTAGGGGAATTTGGTGTGAATGTTTAATTTGGTCTGGGCGGTCCTGTCATCCCTCGCTAGGGTTTGAGTCTGTTATTGTCTGTCTGACGGTGTCTGTGAACTGGGGAGCTCGACGTTCCCACCATCCCTGTACAGTAGCACACAGTTCAAACGGTAGCACTGTGACATGTGAAGTAACGAAGTAGCCTACTTATGTAGATATTTTCTGGTATCATTAGTTTACTTAACTATTTATTTTTCTGTCAATTTTTTGGGGTTTCTATAAAAACTATAAGTGTGGTGTGTGTGTGTGTGTGAAAAAAAAAGTTTTGAAAGGTTGAAAAAAATATTTAAAAAAAAAGTTTCCTAAAAACTTTTGTGTTTGTGACGGTGTCAAAAAGGATTCCAGGCGCCTGGTTTCTGTGTAGCTAGCCTGGAATGCTACATGCTAGTTAGTATATATGGCCAGGCAGCTGGGTCTAGGGTAGCTAACTAGCCTGGGCCTAGTCCAACCTCCCACCTCAACACTGAGATTGACAGGCTTGCCACCCCGTTCCCTTCCCAGTGGGAGCCCCCTCGAAACCAAATGCCACGTTGCCACGGCAACCAGAGGCAACAGCGGCGCTCTCATTTTCATACTGATGAGGCAGCCGTTGCAGTGGCGGGTTGCAAAACCCTCCTCAGGGTGGCACAATTAAATTTTAATGACCCAGTGTCTGGGTTCTGCTCTCCTCTCCCTTTCTCTCTCTCCCTTTCTCTATCCCTTTCTCTCTATATCCCTTTCTCTCTCCACTCTTTCTTCCTCTCTCTATCCCTTTCCCCTTTCATCCTCTCTGTCTCACCTCCTTCTTTATCTCCTCCCCCTTTCCTCCTTTCTTACCCCCTCCCCTGGAGATCAAGTGGACAGTCAGACATGATCACACCAAAGAGCCAGGCTCTGTCGACAGGGCCCTGGAGGGAATGCAGGGCCAGCCTGGTGTTCTGGCTTAGAGGGTTCAGCCATGAGCAGTAGACCAGCACATGCCAGGTCAGGTTGGCCTTTCTATCAGGTTAGCGGGAGACGCTAATGCGCTATTATATGGAGGAGACTGTCCAACCGGTTGGGATTATGACGTTTTGTCTTTGCAGTGTGCGTACGTGTGTGTGTGTGTGTGTCTCTGTGTGTGTGTGTGTTCCTGTAAGACACCAGGAACATCGTTTTACTGTAAATTGAGAAACAATGAAATCATCTTGATGCGTTTGTCTGTCTGGTTTCCAGGAGGAGGTGGACGGGCGGGAAGAAGAGAACGGACGCATCGAACCGATTGGCCGAGCTGACTCCTGTGTAGACCACACCCCCGTGAGGTCACTAGAGTAAGTTGTCCAGTTCGCAAGCTGTTCTCCCTGGCTTGGAAGTCTCTCCTAACCCTCATGTCTTAACCCCTAATGATGTCTGATCAACTAAACTTTACTATTCCCATTTTATTAAATTATATTTTTTCCAGGTAGATATTCGATAACATTTCATTTAGTGAAACAACTTTTTTTTCCAGGTAGCTAGGGAGACCTTCAGTTTTGTGTTCATTGTTTGAATGAATTTGCAAGAAATGTTTGTTGATCCAGTAATGTCATTCAATGCAGGTTTGGAGAAAATCTCTTTAAAACCACTGCTCATTGCTTAAATGTGATTGGTGGAACTGAACTACACAAGTCTCTCTATTGGTAACCATCTGACTGACCTGGTTTATCTCCATGGTGATAGTAACATTGGTGATTTTAATGTACAGCACTTTGAGCTGCATTCTTTGTACATACAATTGTGCGAATACTACAAATAGCATTTGTAGTATTCGTATTATTATCAACAGACTTATAATTTAGATTTTTCCCTATCCTGCAT
>NC_090065.1:2644760-2689624 GCF_038355195.1 Osmerus mordax
AAGTGGTTTATATGATGAAGACCTTCTACTGAACAGTTGTACCACATTCTCCCAGTGTGAGGAGGTGGGAGGAAGGTCGTTTCAGACTTATCCAGAATCAGGCTTTACAGACTGTTTACACAGGTCGCGTTAAAGGGATAACCTGCTCAAAAATGTGGCCTGTTTTGAGATTTTTGTATACTTCAAAATGTGTGGTTGTATGGGTTGGATAAGTCTGTTCCAGTTGTCGACATGGCAAAAACCCCGATCCGACACTGCTTGAATCACAAATTTCTCTTGTTGGTGTATCTCTTAAAACACATCTTCTTTCTCATGACACTAGGGCACGTATGAGAATTGCTGTTTTTCATCGTATTGTGAAACAAACGTCATTTTGTCTGGCAGACGTTGTGAGTCGAAAAAACCAAATCTTATCACTGTTTTCCGCCTGCCAACTTAATCAAAGTAAAAGCACATTCATAAAGCCCTTTTCTTTTATTGAGGAAATGTCATAGGCAAATGTTATCGCAAGATTAAAATGCAGAAATTATTCATCATTGGGAAAAGCTCTCATACAGGATTGCATTGTGTTACATCTCATCGGAAGCAATCAAGGAGATTGTCGGTGAACTTTCGCTGTGGTCTCAAACTTTTGCGTCTCTGCATTCATGTGAGCTGTAAGCCCTGGAGTTCAGCTGGGGTCTCGTGGAGGAAGCCGCAGGGAGGGTTATAATCTGCATGCAGCACATCTCCCTACGTCTGACACTTTAAGACTTTAAGCTGTGGCCATTGTGTAAATGGCTGTACGGTATCAGCAATCAATATGATATATATTTGATGTGGGGTTTCAGAAAGGATATTCCCCGTCATGAGTGTCTTGTGAGCTAGTGCAACGATTGAATGCTGTCATGGCTCTTACGCTTTAGTTTTTTCTTTCTTTAGCACATTAGTCCATGGCATTTGGGTTTTTTCCTATAGTATGTGAACCTAAAATATGCAATATGTAGGTTCAAATAGTAAAACAAAAGCAAAATAGTTTCCCATCATAAAAGTAACTTGGAGGAGAAATCTGAGACTGAGTTACTAAGAGTTTTGACCCCTCTCCCTACCTGTGCTAGATGTAGAGTAGCATGTTGGTGCAGCAGCATACTAGATGGTACATCAGTATGGTAGGCCTTTCTGGTCTAATCTGGATGTTCAGGTGGAGTCAGCAGTCAGATGGTATGTGTGTGTGTGTGTGTGTGTGTGTGTGTGTGTGTGTGTGGATGAGGGGCCTCGGTGTGGAAGGCCTAAGCAGGTTTACCATGGAGATTACTTCCAGCACCAGTCACAGTTGACAAGTCTGCAGGCCCTGAATGTGACAGAGCAGCACTTTTCCCAAATCCTCCCACTCTGTGACTGTGTGTCTGGGTGTTTGTGTGTGTGTTTGCATGCACAAGGAGGTGACCTGGAGGGGGCGGAGTAGGCAGTGAGGGGGATGGAAACGGTAGAACACCTGCAGAAGAAGAAGGAAGAACAATAACATCTCCCACTTCCTCGTACGAGCGCGTGGGACGAGGAGTGTAATAGTCTGGCAGACGTTAGCACCTTTCACATCTCCCAGTAGGAGGGGAAACCTTTCTGGCTGTGATGTTTCCTGACGAACACGCAGGCTGGCGTGCGGTCTAGCTGTCGTTTTCATCGGAGCGGTCGAGGGGTGGATGGAGAATGATCTACGTCTCGTGTTTGTTGGCGTCTTTAGCGTCGCTCATGTAACTTCTGCTAATGTTGCTGTTAGCCTGCCTACGCTTTTACTCTGGTTTTACCATGATTTATAAATGGTACCCCCCTCCCCGCCGACACACACTCAAACTCATACAAGAATAATAATTGATAAAACGTATGTATACAACAATAATCCAAAATCTAGGAGCTGAACATGAGGCACAGTAGGCAGATTGCAAAATCTGCGACAGGAAATACAGTCAATTACCAAAAACGTTATAACCCTTCCTCCTCCCCTCCCTCTCCCCAATGGTGTTGTGGTTGTTCCAGGACTCTGGGGCTGCTGGTCAAGCGCCTAGAGCGGGGGGGGCAAGGCTGAGCAGCTGGGCCTGTTCCACGAGAACGACTGCATCGTCCGCATCAACAACGGAGACCTGCGCAACATCCGCTTCGAACAGTAAGCCGTCTTACTGGAGGGGCACCATGCTCCGCCCCCTCACCTCCGCCGCCTGACTTCCCCTCCCCGCCCCCGACCTCCGCCCCCTCTCTCTTCCTCTCCTCTTTAGGCTAGTCTCTCTGCCTTGGCCTTCCCTTGCCTCCTCGTCTCCTCTACATGCCCTGGCATACCTCAGCCGTCTGCATCTAACGCATGATGCTCTGCTGCTGTTAGCCGACATGCTAACCCTTCCCATGTATTGTAGGTATGCTGCGAATAGCCGCCATGCTAACCCTCCTCATGTATTTGTGTTTGCCTGTTAGACTCTTGGCTGCTTCTTCTTTCTTATCTTAGCTCTCTGGCGTGACGCAACTCTAACCCTGCTTCTCTCCTCTCTATGACCAGAGACGTCCACTCACCCCCCCTCCCTCTCTCTTCCAGATAAACACATACTTATTGTGTCCTAAAATACTCCATTGCTTGGACTCTGCTTAACATTCATAGCTTCTGCTTTTCAGCTCTCCTTCTCTTACTTGCTGTCTCTCATCCTCCTCTTCCCCTCCCTCTCTCTCTCCAGTCCCTTCAACCAGAACCCTAACAGCTTTCTGCTCCCCTACCTCCCCTCCTCTTCTCTGTAGGAGCTGTAGGCAGCATGCAGTCTACCTCCTCCTCCTCCTCCTCTCTGTAGGAGCTGTAGGCAGGGTGCATGTCATCTTGCAGGCATGTAGGTGCAGCAGTTTCACCTCAGCAGGTTCCCAGTCTGCAGAACCCGCTGGAGCGTCTGATGAAGCTGCTGCACCTACATGCTGCATGTCAGCACAAACACTCCTGTGCTGGGGCTCATGCAATATTCAGATGAAGAGGTGCTGTTCCTTGTACATGCACACACACACACACACACACACACACACACACACACACACACACACACACAGAGGTACATGTACAACATACATATGGAACGAAATATTATCAGCATGCATCTCATGTACAATGTACACTATCTGGATGTCTGGAATGTCAAGTATCGTTCCAGTTCTGTGATTTAATCTCAGCCCCGGTTACTCTATACAGCGTTCCCCTCGATTCAGACAGGAAAATCTAGAAGTAGGCCATATCGTCAAAGAAGCCTTCGATTTATTCAGCAAGTGATGGGGACACGGGCGGGCGTTCCTGCGTCTCCTGTGTGCGAACCTATCTGCAGTATATTTATATTTACCCGTCGCCTGGAACTGGGGATAGATTACACCTCGCCTGTCTCTCCATCTCGCCTGGAACTGTAAAGTAGCCGGGCGGAGAACTGAATCTAACCTTCAGGGGAATGTTATCTTTGGCTGGGAACGTCAGGGAATAGCGAGAGCGAGGAAGAGAGGGAGAGAGACAGAGAGAGGAACAGAGGGAGACAGAGAGCGAGGGAGAGAGAGAGCGAGGGAGAGAGAGCGAGGGAGAGAGAGAGCGAGGGAGAGAGAGAGCGAGGGAGAGAGAGCGAGGGAGAGAGAGAGCGAGGGAGAGAGAGAGCGAGGGAGACAGAGAGAGAGAGGGAGACGGAGAGAGAGGGAGACAGAGAGCGAGGGAGAGAGAGAGCGAGGGAGACAGGGAGAGAGGGAGACAGGGAGAGAGGGAGACAGGGAAAGAGGGAGACAGGGAGAGAGGGAGACGGGGAGAGAGGGAGACGGGGAGAGAGAGAGACGGGGAGAGAGGGAGAGTTCCGGAATTCGGCGTTGTCTCTTCAGCTGTTGAGGAGGATTGGACGTATTCGAACGACCAAGTCAACTTTATTGTAACAGGTGTTGCTAACAAGACTCATGCTCCAGCCAGTTGACAACAAGTAGAGATTTACATTCCACATTCTACATACCGTACTGTACCTCATATATTTAAGGGGTTTTAAAAGGATTTTCTCCAATCATCCTATAGTGTAGAGAAGGCTTCTGTAGCCATTTGAAGGATGATGTGTTTAAATTGTCAAGCCTGCTCTAAAGCTGGGCCATTGTTACTCTAAGAGTCCATTATTGTTGTAAAGCGTAGGTGGGCGACTGTGTGTGTGTGTGTATGTTCTCATCAATACTTGTGTGTATTTTTGGCGTGTACATGTGTCAGCGGGTGTTTTTGTCTGTGTCTTTGTGCGCCTACAGTACTTGTCTGTGTGTTAGTGTGTGTGTGTGTGTGTGTTTGTGGTGTTCACTGAGCCTGTTCTCACGCCTCTACTCCTCCCTCTCCCCTCTCCCCCTTCCCCCCCCCCCCCCCAGAGCCCAGAACATGTTCCGCCAGGCGATGCGTTCCCCCGTCATCATGTTCCACGTAGTCCCCTCCCCCATGAAGAACCACTACGAGCAGCTGTCCCAGACAGAGCCCCCCCCACACACCCCCTCCTCCTCGGGACACTTCAGCCCCGAGTCCCTGGCCAGCGAGCGGGCCGGGGGCACCCCCACCTCCAGCCTGGACCACACCCCCCAAAGGATGTCCCGCCACGGGCCCCCCCTGACTCCCAACGCCCACTCCCCCCCGCCGCCCTCCATGGGCAAGCCACCCACAGGCCACGCCCCCTCGCAGCAGAAAATCCTAAGCTCCACCCCCACGGGAGGGTACGCGAAGAAGGTTGGGCGGAGGCTGATCATTCAGCTGAAGAAAGGTTGGTGGTTTGGTTCCTACCTGGGGGGGAGGGGGGGGGCTTGATTTGACTCTGCTGTCCTTGGGTTCATCTGGATTCTGCAAATACATTTTCAAAGTGTTATTGTAACGCCAGGGGTGCTTATGTAGACATGCTGAGAGGAGGGCTTGTGTATGTTTATAACACACACCAATAAACACATATACCCAACACACACATGCACACAAGCATATACACCCCCCACAGACAGACAGACACACACACACACAGAGTGAGGCAGGTCTCAGGAGTGCTTCTGTGACTGACAGCGGTAGAGATGGTTGCCATAGGCTCCGTACCAACCCCACACCAGGTGTGTGTGTGTGCCAGCCCATCTCCACAGGGACCAGAGGTCTTGTTGCTAAGCAGCAGCTGTGTGAGGTGTGATGTTGGTCTGGAGACCAGGGTTCTGGTGTGTGTGAGGTGTGATGTTGGTCTGGAAACCAGGGTTCTGGTGTGTGTGAGAGTTAGAGTTCTCGTCATCGTCGTTTGTGTGAACAAGCCTTAATGGACCTCGCTTCAGGGAGAGATCAACACGGGGCTCGTTTAGGTCTCGACACAGACGTTAAATCTCCACGGTAACCCCGAAGGGATTAACCTGTAGACGGTTGGTGGGGCTGTTTTTTTTTGTGAATTTCATTATTTTATTTTTTTATCGCTAATAAAGTCTTCTTTTGGAAGTGTTTCTGTCCGTGTGAGGACTAACTGAAGGAGAAATGAAAGAAAAAAAAGAAATGAACGAAAATGTAAAAAAGAAAGAAAAGAGATTGCCTGAGACAAGTCAATTATCTAACTTCAGTAAAGGATCATCCCTTGAAACGCTCGTAGTCTAAATCCTGCATGACCGGGATATAATCCCCAGGGGATTAAACCCAATCTGTTAGTAATCTAAGTCCTCATTAGAGCAGAGCAGACAGGTATGTATCAATCAAGCTAATGGAAGTCCTAACGATCTCTGACTCCATTTGAAACTCTGGAACACTCAGCCGACCAGGAAGTGTAACGCACACCTCTCTCTGGGAGGCCGGCTGATTGGCTGAGGAAGGATTTGGAGGGACCTGAATGGGAGGGGTTTAGTGTCCTTCTGGGGTTTCAGTCCACTGTTCTGTTCTCACTGCCAGACTGCCAGGGGATTAGATACCCTGGATGTTCTGCTTCTTGATCTGACTGTGTCCCTCCCCTCCTTTCACCCCTTCTCTTTTGCCTTTCATCCTCTCCTCCTCCCCTCCCTCCCTCCCTCTTCCCCTCCCTCCCCCCTCCTCCCCCAGGTCCTGAGGGTCTGGGGTTCAGCATCACGTCTCGTGACGTGCCCATCGGAGGCTCCGCCCCCATCTACGTGAAGAACATCCTGCCCCGTGGGGCAGCCATCCAAGATGGCCGCCTCAAGGCTGGAGACCGTCTGCTAGAGGCAAGCACACCGACCCCCACCTAACCCTGTCTCACCTGTCTGCCTCGAACCCTGTCTCACCTGTCTGACTGTAACCCTGTCTGACTCTAACCTGTCTGACTCTAACCCTGTCTCACCTGTCTGACTCTAACCCTGACTCTAACCTGTCTGACTCTAACCTGTCTGACTCTAACCTGTCTGACTCTAACCTATCTGACTCTAACCTGTCTGACTCTAACCTGTCTGACTCTATCCTGTCTGACTCTATCCTGTCTGACTCTAACCCTGTCTGACTCTAACCCTGTCTGACTCTAACCCTGTCTGACTCTAACCTGTCTGACTCTAACCCTGTCTCCAGGTGAACGGGGTGGACCTGACTGGGAGGACGCAGGAAGAGGCGGTGGCTCAGCTCCGGGCCACGCCCATGGGAGGGGCCGTGGGACTGGTCATCCTGCGCCAGGAGGAGGCCTTCATACCTCGTGAAGTGGTGCGTGTGTGTGCGTGCGTGTGTGTGCGTTTGTGTGGGTTCCTGTGTTCTCCCTCTAACACGCAGGGCTGTGTGTGTGTCTCCATGGTGGGTTCCTGTGTTCTCCCTCTAACAGAGCAGCGATGCAGCAGATTGATTTGGCCTCCAGCTCTGAGTTCCTCTTTATGATCCTGCTTCAAGATTCCTCTCTGGAAATTATTTTTCTTTCCTTGTTTTCTTTCTGCCTTTGTCTGTCTCACACATTTTCTTTCTCTCCTTTCTTTCTCTCCTTTATTTCTTTCTCTCTCTCCTTTCCCACACTCTTTCTTGCTGTTTTTCTCTCTTGCTCTAACTCTGTCTATCTCCCCTCTTCACTCCCTCCCTCTCTGTTCCTCTCTCTCTCCTTCTCCTCTCTTGATTGGCTAGATTGATGTATGGCAGAATGAGCATGTGCTGGGCAGGTAGGACCAAAATGAAAACCACACTCCTGTAGAATATCAATCACCTCCCACACAGTCCGCAGTCCTGCGCTGGTGTGTGTGTGTGTGTGTTGTTAGAGACGCCGTTAGAACAGCACTCAGAATGTAGACGTCCATCTATCATGTGTTTATCTCCTATCCAGATGTTTCTGTGGAAGATGTCTGGTAGAGGATTCCTTCTCCGTCGCTAAGCTCAGGTTTCATTAGGCTCGATGAGCATTTTTTAATTCAGTCTCTGCTTACATTTTGTTTTACATTTTGCATTACTTTAATGAACATCTGGGAGAAACTAACTTGCTGGCTAATTGACAGTTATAATGTGGTTGAGTAATATCACGGTGTTTCACCAGCATATGATGCCTGACAAGGCAGAATGTATGACAGGCCTGAAGGTGTTTATGAAAGTGGAGTAAACGACTGATGCTGTTAGTGACCTCTAAATCACACACACACACACGCACACGCACACGCTACACACACACACACACACACACACACATACAGCAGGGACTCCAGCATCTCAAGACAGTCAGCCACAGCGTTTAAACACCCCTGCTATCGAACGTTTTGCTGAGTAATAGTGACAGGCTGCACTTAAATCTCCCCCCGGTTGTCATAAAAATAGACCGCCCCACACCCCCCAAAAGAAGCTGAACCATTAGTACGTCCCAGCCCCGCTACCATCGACCGATCTTAATCAAACCGGCTCATCTGATTGGTGAGAGGCATTGCTACGGGGAGGAAGCTGACGTGTGATTGGTTGGGCTGACACTCAGGGGCCCAGTTAGATGTGGTAGGTGTTTACGATACGCTTCCTGATCGATAACGCATCTTTAGATTAAAGTAGAGACTTTGGTCCAGATTAGTGACGGGTCTGGGATGGTTTGGTTTGGTGTTTTTTAATGAACTGTCATTCAGTTCCAAGTTAGGATTTATTCCCCTCTAGCTGTAACAAACGCCAGGAGACAGCTTAACGGCGCTATCGGCCGAGCAGTGATCTAGCGAAGGAACTGTCATGGGATCCCAGGCTTTAAGGTGGATATTGACTGTGGATGTAAGCTAATTAGAAGTGGGTGGTTTGCGGTTAGAGGTACCATTTTCTTAGCATGTTCTTGGCTCTCGGGAGATGCTCCGTTTGTGTTGCCGTAATACGTACACGCTCCAGCGTTCCGTTCTGGAAGTTTCCGCGTTGTTTTGAGCTGTGCGCCGTGCGTTTGTAGGTTCGAACCCCTCTGCTGCATTCCCTGCTCATCCTGACCAGCAGGGCCGTAGACCCTCCTGCTCTCTCACACTAGAGAGAGTCCTGACCAGCAGGGCCGTAGACCCTCCTGCTCTCTCACACTAGAGAGAGTCCTGACCAGCAGGGCCGTAGACCCTCCTGCTCTCTCACACTACAGAGTCCTGACCAGCAGGGCCGTAGACCCTCCTGCTCTCTCACACTAGAGAGAGTCCTGACCAGCAGGGCCGTAGACCCTCCTGCTCTCTCACACTAGAGAGAGTCCTGACCAGCAGGGCCGTAGACCCTCCTGCTCTCTCACACTAGAGAGAGTCCTGAGCTCCAGCCAACACTCATGTGCCCTGCTGAAAGTATCACATGTAACTGTTTTCTTCTGTTTACTAATTTTCCGTTCTTCGATCCCTTCTCCTCCAGAACACAGAGCCTGTGATGCAAAGCCCGGGAGATTCGGTAAGACTCCGCCCACTGCACTGAACACCTGTTACCTGTGCTCCACCCACTGAACACATGTTACCTGTGCTCCGCCCACTGAACAGCTGTTACCTGTGCTCCGCCCACTGAACTGAACACCTGTTACCTATGCTCCGCCCACTGAACACCTGTTACCTGTGCTCCGCCCACTGAACTGAACACCTGTTACCTATGCTCCGCCCACTGAACACCTGTTACCTGTGCTCCGCCCACTGAACACCTGTTACCTGTGCTCCGCCCACTGAACTGAACACCTGTTACCTGTGCTCCGCCCACTGAACACCTGTTACCTGTGCTCCGCCCACTGAACACCTGTTACCTGTGCTCCGCCCACTGAACTGAACACCTGTTACCTGTGCTCCGCCCCCACCCCCGCCAACACTGGGCCCATACCCACCTCACCCCCCCTCACCACACGCCTACCCTACCACCACCACCACCCCCGCTTTCATCTAACATCCTGGCTCCTGATGCATGCTGGGAGCCAAAGTGCATCTCTCCCTGCTGATCGGGCTGTGGTTACCAGTGGGTATATATGGGTGTAGCCGTATTGCGAAACCCTTAGCTATTCGTCTAGCGTGTGTAAACACTGAGGTCCATGTGTGCACTGATTGCAAGTCAATGTCATTAGCTTTAATGTGCCATAAGGTAGTGGGTTGGCTGCCAGGGCTTTGAAAGGCCTTCCCTGACTGAGGTAACGCGGTTATTCTGGCAGGGTTTCAGTAACATGGGGAACCTTAGCCAGACTCTTCAATGTCTCTTGAACAGAAGGCAGTTTAAATGTCCATTTGTCTCTATTCAAAACATCACAAAGTTCATTTACTTACATTAACTGACCAATGAGGAGTGACCCCCTATATCTGTGTTTGTGGGAAGAACTGTGGCTCCTTGTACAGCAGCATGAATTACACCCATTAGACTCCATTCATGCCCGTCAACCATCGCGATGCTTAATTGGCCGGTTAATTTCATCCCGGGTGGATATTTGCCGGCTGCATGCATGCTTCCCTACAGGGGAGGCCGTGGTGCATTCTGGGTAATGGAGTTTGTTATAATGATCCCAGCTGGCATGTCCACTCTGAATGCTTCCAGCAGCTAAATATAGAAGGATGAGGGGTGCTTCAGGGTGGTCCTGTTCTCCAGGAAAATATCCATCACTACAGTTTCCTAACTGTTGTTGGTAGAATCTCGTCCATCTGAGAAGATTTGCATTCTCGCCCCCCCCCCCCCCCCCCCCCACCTTCTCCTGTCTTTTCCCCTTTTATTTTAGGCTTTTTTTTCCAAACGTTTACTGAAATTGATTGAGATGCTTCGACGAGAAACGGAATCCAAAGAATGCACCTTGGATATTACGCAATCTCCTCCTCTGTTTTTCCTTTTTTCTCTCTCGTTTTCTTTTCTCCCCTCTTTTCTTTTTCTCTCCCAGTAAATCAATTCCAGTAAATCATTATTTTTCCCGGCATATTCTCCCTCTATCCCATAATTGGCTCAATTAGCCAACAGATGTTCCCTCTTGTTAGGAGCCTTGTTCCAAACAACTCCTCAACACAAGTGCACTTCTCTCGTTGGCAGGGGGGTTGCCAGGCATCTCTGAGGCTGTGAAGCTGGAGCACAGGCTGGGGTATAGATGCTATATACAGGCTGGGGTATAGATGCTATATACAGGCTGGGGTATAGATGCTATATACAGGCTGGGGTATAGATGCTATATACAGGCTGGGGTATAGATGCTATATACAGGCTGGGGTATAGATGCTATATACAGGCTGGGGTATAGATGCTATATACAGGCTGGGGTATAGATGCTATATACAGGCTGGGGTATAGATGCTATATACAGGCTGGGGTATAGATGCTATATACAGGCTGGGGTATAGATGCTATTACAGCATTAGGAGGTCTACTTGGATGGAGGGCGTCTCTACAGGGGGTTTAACCGGTGGTCTGACTGTTCCTCTTCAGCGTGCACGTCTGAGGAGGGCGAGGTCGACGAGGAGCGCCCCCTGGCTGTCTGAGGTAACCCCTCCCGAGAAGGGACACTTGCGGCATGACATCACTGGGCTGCAACCAATCAAGATCAAGCACAGCTGTGACGCTTGTCAGGCCTGTCCATGGAAAAATATGAAAGCTGGTTTAGGGTTAGGCCTGGTGTTAGGGCTGTGACCATTTGAGGTAGGGGTAAGGATTGGGCCTGGGGTTAGGGCTAGTTTTGTGGCACTTAATAAGTGGAATACACTGCAATACATGTGTCACTTAGGTTTAACACACACATACACACACTTTCGTTTTCGCTCCCTTTTGTAGCCCCTGCAGAGCAGAGCTCCACAGGCTGTGCCAGTCGTTGAAGCCCCGGCTGGATTGGTCCAGTTTGAGACGCATGAACTTCCTGTTTCTCTTTTCAGTCCATCAGCCTCACTGAGACTGGCACCTTCACGCCAGTTAAAACTGAAAAGCCATCAGCAGCACTAGTTACAGCAGTAACACCTTGCCAAACCCCATTGATCCCTCCACCCACCCACGCACACAGTCCACTCCGCCACACGAACGGATTGCGTAGCGACCGCGCTAAGCTAACTTCAGTACAATGAGTAATTGTGGCGGCCATGCTACGCGCGCAGTGCTATTCCTGGGTCCCTACGCAGCTGCGAGGCAGCATTCATGTCTCTGAACACAGCCATGTATGAGTCAATCAGGGGGGCTATTCTCCTGCCCAGAACAAGCTCTTCTGGTTTAATTAAAGCCATGTTTCAAGCTGCCACCTGTTCCCCATGCTAGCACAGAGCCTGGGAGCAGATGCTGGGGATGGCTGAACATGGACTGTAAACACTGGAGGGATGGATGGATGTAGGGTGGGAGGGAGAGAGGGAGGGATGGATGGGGATGTAGGGAGAAGGGGAGAGAGGGAGGGATGGATGGGGATGTAGGGGAGAGAGGGAGGGATGGATGGGGATGTAGGGGAGAGAGGGAGGGATGGATGGGGATAGAGGGAGAAAGGGAGGGATGGATGGGGATGTACGGAGAAGGAGAGGGAGGGATGCAGTGGCAGGTGGAGTGTTAGTTGGGTAGAGGTATGTGTTTTTGTGAGGGAAAGGAGAGTGTGTGTTTGTGTGATGGAAGGTACCATGTGTTTTGAGGGGAAGGAGAGTGAATGTGGTCAAGGGGTGGAAGGTACCAGAATGTGTTTTGTGAGGGGAAGCAGTGTGAGGGGGGTAGGAGGTAGCAGGCAAAGTATGTGTTTCTGTGGCGTGTCTGTAAATCTGAAAGGTGCACTGCGTACTGTACACAGTTGGTGCATTAAAAGTGGTTTAATATTCAGAACAGATGTTCTTAACCGCTGAGATAACATTGCTTGCAGTATCCACATCACTAAACTGTGGTTGCTGCCATGCAAACCTATGAGGCTTAATCACTGAGTTGCTATGAGTTACTGTTGCCGCCGGTCACACACCCTTCCCTTCAGTCATTGCCTGAGAGTACAATAGGGCATGACTGACTTCACACTGCGTGTGAGGCTGTGCGTGTGTGCGTGTGAGGCTGTGCAGGTGTGTGTGTGAGGCTGTGTGTGTGAGGCTATGCAGGTGTGTGTGCTTCATTCTGTACCCTCTTTCTCTCTCTGTTTTTGTCCAGAGTTCTGTCAATCCCACAGGTGTTTGATATTCATGGTCTATCGGCATGCGGCCTCCAAAAGGAGGTGAGAGAGAGAGGAGGGGAGAGAAGTAACGAGAGAGATGGAGGAATAGAATGAGGTAGGGTGAGAAAGGGAAAGGGGGAGAGAAAGGGAGGGAGAGTGAGTGAGTGAGAGAAAGGGAAGGCGAGGGATAGAGGGAAAGGGAGAAAGGGAAAGAGAGAGGCAGAGTGAGAAAGGGAGAAAGGGAAAGAAAAGGAGAGAGAGAAAAGGAGAAAGAGAAAGAAGGGGGGCTCACCAGGCAGCCAACAATGCTCTCCACGCATGGGCTCCCTCCGGCAATTACATCCTTCACTGCCTCTCCTCCTTTACCTCCCCCGTCCCTCCCTCCTTCCCTCTCCACGCTTTTAATTCCAGGCAAGTGACTTTTTTTTTCCTCCCTCAGATGGCATCAAATTGACAGGTTGGTGCGGGGGGGTAGGCTAGCTGGAGCTAATCGCTTCAGGTGCTATGCTATTCAACGGGATGGTGTGGAGGTGGGGGGAGGTGAAGGGGGCATGGAGAGAGGGGGTGGAGAGAGGTGGAGGGGTCGAGATTGAGGAGTGAGAAAGGTGCCCTATAGATTCCTAAAGGTTGGCTGACTGGCTTTGAATACCAAGCTCTCTGGATGAAGGGATTTGTGAGTGCTGCAATGGCAGCTACTGTTTCACTGCTATTATTTGGCTTCGCGTGAATTTATTCCTCTCCTATTTCCTGCATGTCTCCACTTTTCTTTTTGACTGTAACCTTCCCCCCCTTCTCCCCCTTCTCTCCTCTTTCTCCCTTTCATTTTCTCCCACTTTCCACTCTCCTCTCTTTCACACACTCAACCCCTCCACCCCTCTTTGTCAAAACCCTACATTCCTCCCCCCCTTCCTTTTTTGGCGCACAGTAATTCAATCGCTCTCAGTAAACAATGAAAGCTAATGACTGTGTGACACAGAGCCTGATTATGATTGAATTCATTAGGCATGCTCATAATTGGCAGCAAGCGCATCGCTACTTACAAGGGACAGCTGTCCTGGAACAAGGAAACGAGAGAATGGGTTTTATTGTGCTGCAGTTTCACAGACACCTGTGGTACAGGGTGAAGGACTGTAGATGTGTCACTTCACCCAGGTAGAAGTAGAGTGTAATTCAAATACTGATAAAATAAGAGGTTTTAGACTGTTGAACTACGAGCTTGTGGATTAGACAGTAGCGTGTGTATGTGTGTAGGGGCCAGTGATTGACAGGGCGAGTAGAAAAGAGGTTTGATAGACTGGATCCACGCTCTGTAGGTTCCTTGTTCGTGTCTCCAGTCGGTTCTACGTCTTGGCAGCTGAAGCTGGACCCGCGTTGAGTCAGCTGCGCGTGTTTTAACAATGTCACTTTTTTAAAGAGCTATTTCAATGGAACTAGAACAGCATGTGGCTGGCTTTGCTTAACACTGAAACCATTAACAGCGGCTGTGCTGACTTCAATCCCTCACTTTACTGCTACAACGCTTACTATAGGGACAAAGTCTACAACACCAAAGATAGCATTTGACTGGAGAACAATAGGTCCCAGGTTCGAACCCCCCCCTTCTCTCTCCATCCCAGTAACAACAGACAGTAAGAGGCTGAGGTAACAGCTGTGAGGTAACAGCTGTGAGGTAACAGCTGTGAGGTAACAGCTGTGAGGTAACAGTTGTGAGGTAAGAGTTGTGAGGTAACAGCTGTGAGGTAACAGCTGTGAGGTAACAGCTGTGAGGTAACAGCTGTGAGGTAACAGCTGTGAGGTAACAGCTGTGAGGTAACAGCTGTGAGGTAACAGCTGTGAGGTAACAGCTGTGAGGTAACAGCTGTGAGGTAACAGTTGTGAGGTAACAGCTGCAGGTGTGTCTCCAGCAGGTGGAGGAGGACGAGCTGGTCCTGACCCCAGACGGGACCAGGGAGTTCCTGACCTTCGAGATCCCCCTGAGTGACTCGGGCTCCGCGGGCCTGGGGGTCAGCGTCAAGGGCAACCGCTCCAAGGAGAACCACGCCGACCTGGGCATCTTCGTCAAGTCCATCATCAACGGAGGCGCTGCCTGCAAGGTGAGCTTCCTGTTCTGGTAGCACTTCCTGTCCTGGTGCACTTCCTGTTCTGGTAGCACTTCCTGTCCTGGTGCACTTCCTGTTCTGTTTGGACTTCCTGTCCTGGTGCACTCCCTGTTCTGTTTGGACTTCCTGTCCTGGTGCACTCCCTGTTCTGTTTGGACTTCCTGTCCTGGTGCACTTCCTGTTCTGTTTGGACTTCCTGTCCTGGTGCACTTACTGTTCCTGGTGCATCCCGTTCTGCACTCAGTACACAGATTGTTTGTATGTCGCATTGGATGAATGTGTCACAACCAAGCCTGTGGGAATAAGGATGACAAATAAGTATTTTTTATGCAATTTCAGGATGGCAGGCTTAGGGTTAACGACCAGCTCATCGCCATCAACGGTGAGTCGTTGCTAGGGAAGACCAACCAGGACGCCATGGAGACGCTACGCAAGTCCATGTCGACGGAGGGCAACAAGCGGGGCATGATCCAGCTGATCATCGCCAGGAGGGTCACGAAACGCCACGAGGTAACCATGACTCCACCAAAACAACGGGGATGACGATTGGACGAGGGTTGTGTCTGTGTGAAAGTGGGATGAGATGATTGGACTAACGCCTGTGTGTGTGTGTGTCTGTCTGTTAAAACCTGTCTCTCACCCTCAGGGCGTCTATGTGTGAAGGTTGGGAAGCCTGCATTGGGGGAGACTCATCATTACATTCACTCATCCTCTCACTCATCTTCATCCTCTCACTTATCCTTTACTGCCAAGACACCCCATTTACTAACTGTTCATATTTTGCGTGTGCTTTTTTTCAATAAACCAAATTAAAGATTAAAGCTTTTGTAATAATCTTACTCGGTTTTCTGCATGTTATTTGATTTTGGCAGTAATGCCTAACAGTGGTCACATATCACATTCTCTTCTCTCTCATGTCAGTTTACAACGTGAAAAACATTCATGTGACTTTTTTTGAAGTGATCAGAATCACTTGTCCAGGATATCATCCAGAGTGATATCCAGAGTGATATCCAGAGTGATATCCAGAGTGATATCCAGTGATATCCCGAGCGATATCCCGAGCGATATCCCGAGCGATATCCCGAGCGATATCCCGAGCGATATCCCGAGCGATATCCCGAGCGATATCCCGAGCGATATCCCGAGCGATATCCCGAGCGATATCCCGAGCGATATCCCGAGCGATATCCCGAGCGATATCCCGAGCGATATCCAGTTGAGGATGTGATGAAACAACCAGTGGTCTGTCGGGCTTCTGGGATTTCCCCCACTATCAGACAGCACACACACCTTTCAACGCCACACACTCCAGACCTCCGGTTCCTCAAGAGGACAGAGAAGTGAGTGTCGTGACGGCGTACTCTCTGAGCAGTCTAGCGGGGTAAACATACGGCGAGTCAGGTTGGCAGCCGTGTACGCCTCCGGTACCTCCCGCCGCCGCCCACCCGCCCCCCCACTCCCTCTGCCCTGCTTGTCAACCCGCTGATTTCCCATGGTGCAGCAGGGTAATTGAATGCGGGAGCAGAGGAGGGCTTGGCGGAGTGAGACTGCTGTGAGAGTGGGCCAGACAGCCCTGCGAGAGGAGGCTGTGAGGGGGGCAGGGGTGGGCCAGACAGCCCTGCTAGAGGAGGCTGTGAGGGGGGCAGGGGTGGGCCAGACAGCCCTGCTAGAGGAGGCTGTGAGGGGGCCAGGGAGGTGCTCAGATATCTGTCTCAGCTGAGAGGGACTGGAGGGCTTCCTCAGCTGGTGGTGTGCATGCTAGACTCAGACTTCTCCCAGGGTTGGGACGAGGATTTAAATTATGTTTTTTATTACTATATTTTTTTTTGGACTTGTTTGGATGATGGAGAGAGGGAGAGAGGTAAAGGTTTAGGATGACAGGCAGGCACACGCACAAAATATGGCGTCCAAACCTCAGCTGGTGCTTCCCTCAGTGAGACGAGCTGGTTTGTGATTATTTCATATTTGGTTGCAGGTATCTTGAACCGTGTTTCTGGTTGGTTATGTTTCGCGTTAGGTGAATTAAGGGACGGTTTGTTGATTGCACTTGTTATTGATTCCGGTGTGTAGATGTGTGGGGTGGGTTATCTCTCACCATCCACTGTTGTTGAAGACGGTAATCTACGTGTCAACCCTGGTCATCATCTTAAACCGAGGAATGCAGGAACTATTGAAAATCAATAGTTTTAATCAATGCCAAAAGGAGCCTTTAATAACAAACATGGAAATGCACATGCACACACACACACTCCTGCACCCCCACCTCCCTGCCATCACAGGGGTGTGTGTGTTTAAAGGTGACAGGGCCAGCGAATGGCCTATTTGTCCAGTAAACAAGTGAATGTCACACAGGGCCCAGAGGGAAATGTCAGCAACTCGCCTCAAGAGGGGAAGCTAGCCGCGGGGACCGCTAACTGCTATTGGAAATCTATGCTCATTTATCTGTCCTTTAGCGCTGGCAGTATCGTTAGCATGATGCTGGTCTCATGCCTGTCTCATTCATGCTGGTTTCTGTGGTCAGGGATGTTAGCCTCGCTGGCTACCGTTAGCATGAAGGCTACTGTTAGCATGATGGCTACCGTTAGCAGGTAGCATGATGGTAGTGACTTAACCAGGGACGTTATCATCAGCGTGCTTAACGAGTGTCACTCTGTTCCTTCCTTCTCCCTTCCCCCGTCCCTCCTCTTCCTGGGTGCATTTGGCAGGACTCCCTGGGCGGTCCTCTGGGGCCCCAGCAGACCCTGAACACGTCCCTGGACGACCACGAGCGGCGCATCTCCCACTCCCTGTACGGGGGGATTGAGGGCTTGGACGACAACCTGATGCCCAGGCAGGGCCTGGTGGGCCGCATGATGGGTGAGACTGCACAGGCCACACCCATATATACTGTACTGTACTGTACATCAAACAATAGACTTCAATACATCAATATCGTACTGTACATTAAATCCTAGACGACAATACATCAACATCGTACTGTACATCAAACACTACAGGATATACTGTACAGCCGACCAACTGTTTTTACCTTACCTGGTGTCTGTAACAACACTAAGAGCACTGGAAGAAGAACAATACACACATACTTTCACACACACACATACTTTCTCACACACATACTATCAGACATGCATACTTTCACACACACACCCAAACACAATCTCCCAATGGGTTTCCCGTTGTGTTGTTCCAATGGATTATATGATGTGAGACGTTCAGGTTTGTCAACACAGGATGTAGAGTGACTGCACACCAGCGCTCTGACTTTCACTTAAACTTCACTGGTGTGTGTCTGTCTGTGTGTGTTTGTGTGTGTGTGTGTGTGCATGTGTGTGTAGTTTAAGTACTAATGTCTCTAAGAGGAGCTGTGGGAATCTGACTTACAGTAAGGAGCTGGGGCCCCTTTCTAGTGATTGATGTGTGTGTGTGTGTGTGTGTGTGTGTGTGTGAGTGAGAGAGAGAGAGACAGGGAGAGCGAGTCCCTCAGCTCTCTACTTTGATTCTGTCTCGTCTTTCAGTGCCTCAGGCCAACCCTGTGAGGTTTAGTGAAGTGAGGTTTAGTGAAAGTGTGTGTGCATGCAAGTGTGGATGTGTGTGTGGGCTGGTGTTTACACATGTGTAGGAGTGTGTGTGTGTGCGTGCGAGTGTGTGTGTGTGTGTGCGGGTGTGCTGGTATTTGCACATGTCTGTAGGAGTGTGTGTGTGAGGCAGAACGTGTGGCCACTGACTGACAGACAGTAGAGACGTAGGTGGGAGACTCTGACAGCCCAGCCACAACCAAACCAACACGCTCAGTCAGTCAACAGCCTTAAGCACCAACCACCAATCACCTTCCTCCAGCTGTTCCTTCTTAGGGTGTCGCACCCCCTCCTCTTCAAGCACGCTTCATCTTCCACACGGCACGCAGAAACTGCTGGAGAATATTTATTTGACTTTAAGTGATTCCATGACCTGTACCCACACGCTGACGTGATGACCTTCAGTTTGACCGGGGGTTGGGATCTAAAATGTGTTTTTCCTCAGTGAGTTTTGTACTCGTTAGCTACCGTCTCCGTGTGGAAGCAGTTGGCATACCGTCTAACTGAACTTCCTCCTCGGTCACAGCCTGGCTTCAGTCAGGTGTAAACTGGCTGTAACCTACTCTGTTCACTCAGTCGGAAAGTGTGTGTGTGCGCTGAACTGACACAGTTGTGTGTGTGTGACACAGTTGTGTGTGTGTGTGTGCTCTGAACTGACACAGTTGTGTGGGTGTTCATGAGTCTAGGTTCCATCAGTCTGTGTTGTCCTTGTCTGCCAAACAATCTGTGAAAATATTCCTCCTCTTCAAAAAGCGATGTGAAAGTTGGACAGTTTATAGGTAGGATTTTGGCAGAACTTGTGTCCGTTTCTGTACAGAGATACAGAGAAGAGGCCGGGTGGCGGATGACGTGATCAAAACAAATGAAACTGTAGTGCAAACTTCTCCCGACTCCTCGGTCATGTTCACGTGTTCAGTATTTATGGATTAGGGTCAGCCCCTCGCTGACGGAAGACGGAAGCCTTGTTTTGTCGCCGTAGAAACGGCCTTGTTTCTTCTTCTGTGCTCGGCGTTCCTGTGCAGAAGCTGGCTGTGTGATGGGTTTGGAGCGGGCAGGCGTGCAGACGGCTCAGGTGGGTCCTTGTGTCGGTGGACAAACACACCTGAAAGCCACCGTCCTTGTTGCTCAATCTCGGGTGTCATGAAAACGTAGACATGTTCTTACAACTGTCAGATTTACCAGTGCAGGCTACAAGGCTGAAGCTCCCGTACCTGCTCAGATGATATTCCCACTCTCACACACACACGCACACTCTCACACTTACACACACACTGACACACACACTCACACACACTCACACACACACTCAGTCACACACACTCACTCACACACTGACACACACATACACACACACACTCACACACACTGACACGCACACACACACTCTCACACATACGCACACACACTGACACACACACACACTCTCACACATACACACACACACTCACACACAGACACACACACACCAGCTCAGGTGATATCAGCTCTTTGTGGCATCAAAACTTTCCCCAGATCGATCCCTCCAGTGTTTGGGGCACCCCGTTGCCACAGCGACCATGAGAGAATCGGCTTGATGGTTCCTTGATTTTTTCTTTTTTATCCGCACTCCTTCTCACACAGGAGTGGACAGAATGTAATTGACTTCTTCTCTTTTATGCTAATTATGCAAATAGATGGGCTGCGATAAGAAAGAGAAGAAATGGAATATCTCACCCAATTATTCTTACCTTTTATTTCTTCTCAGCCGCCTGTCTCCCTAACCTCTCAGCCATTAACTCCTCCTTCCTCCTCCTGAGCATTCGCCAGTGCTCTCCCGGAATAAAAGTCTCCGAAAATTGGTTTTCTGCTAAAGTCTAGGCTTCTCTTCAAAAGACCAGGGCTTTTGTTCCATTGTCAGAGGACCTGGGCTTGTTGTGGCATTTGGCAGCCATTTTTAGGGAATATTAAAAAGATGAGAATTCAACCAGACAGGGTCTGGATGTGTCTCACCTGTCTGCTGTTGTTGTGGATTGTGCTTGGCTCGAGCCAAGGGAAACCAATAGGGTTTTATTGAATGGCCGGGGGCTAAGCCAGTGTGTTGACAGGTTCATTGGCCTGCTACCCAATGCTTGCAGTTGATTGTATCGCAGTGATTCACACTGTGACATTGATGTGATTCTCAGTGTTGTGCTTTGGACTGCTAAGGGAAATGGGATTAAGAGTGTGTGTGTGTGTGTGTGTGTGTGTGTGTGTGTGTGTGTGTGTGTGTGTGTGTGTGTGTGTGTGTGTGTGTGTGTGTGTGTGTGTGTGTGTGTGTGTGTGTGTGTGTGTGTGTGTGTGTGTGTGGGTGGGTGGGTGGGTGGGTGGGTGGGTGGGTGGGTGGGTGGCCTGGTGGGTGGGTGGGTGGGTGGCCTGGTGGGTGGGTGGGTGGCCTGGTGGGTGGGTGGGTGGGTGGGTGGGTGGCCTGAAAGAGAGAGCTCCTATGCTGATCTGGAGGACTTGCCCCTAAAAAAAACCTTTAGTAAAGTAACAAACACACAGCAGGGTGGATGAGAAAAGAACACAGGATCAGCAATAACATCACGCACACACACTCACACACACACATACACACACACATACTACATATACACACACTTCATACACACCAACACACATTCAACCCATAAACACACACTACACATACACACCAACACACATTCAACCCTCTAACACACACACACACACAAGCTGCCCTCATTCAGCTAAGCTCAGATCGGTCAGCGCCTCCATTCTCCCTGGCTGACCAGGCCCACTGTGGAGGCCTGTGCTGGGACATTCCCTCTCAGTGTGAGAGAATATGAGACAAACACCAGAGCTGGCACAAGACAGCCGCTCCCTGGAGCTAACCTCCAGTTCCCCTGACACCAAACCCTGACAGATTTCCGAATCCAAACAAACGTCTCCCTGTGGTATTGTATGTGGTTATAATCAGGTATTGAAGCTGCCCTCTTCTGACTCCCGGTTTCTGCGTAAGAACGAGCGAAGCCAGGCGACGTTAGAGCCAAGCGTTGCATCTCAATGTGCTTTTTTAAATCCCTCCTTTTGGATGTGGAGAAAACAGGGACTGTTGTTTTTGCTTTTTCGGTGCCTGGCTGTGAGTTCGCCAAAGGCAATAGTTTTATCTTTTCCACAACATAGCAGCTTGAATTAATCATGCTTTAATGATGGCCAAACACTGTGTGGTTTAACTTTAAGCTGATTAGGGAATTTACTGTTTTTAAATATTAACGCAGAGTGTCGTCTCATGGTGAAAGCCTGCGCTGTGTGCGTTTTAAAAACACTTTTTTTTTGTCTTTGAAAAGTCTTTCGATACAGATTGGGGTGTTGAAAATAACCCTCTGTGGATTAGATATTCAGCCAGTCGCATGAGTAACACACCTAACCTCAGCCTCAACCTGTTGTTCTGTGCTTCAGCTGAGTAGCAGGGAACACACCGAGATAGGCCTTCCTTTATCATTACAGAGCCGTAATCAGACACTATTCATCGGTTTGACGCCGCGCTTTAACGGAAGCGTAGAATGTGCGCCGCGAACCGAAACTCGCCAGCCTTACTCATACTTCTGTTATGTGACTTACTCATACTTCTGTCATGTGACCTACTCATACTTGTCTGTCATGTGACCTCCCACAGGAAACTACCAGCTCTCCCCGACCGTCAACATGCCCCAGGACGACACGGTCATCATCGAGGACGATAGGCCACCCCTACTTCCTGTCCACCTCTCTGACCAATCGTCGACGAGTTCCCATGACGACATGGGCTTTGCTGCAGATGTGACTCCGCCCTGGGCTAAAGAGACACCCAATCAGAATGAGAGGTGAGGTGAACAGACAGCCAATGGCGCATATATACTTTCGGGCGTGTGCTTGTTTATTGAAATGTAATGAACATCTTGATTGCCCCGGCAGAGGAAATTGTGCATATCGGGGCTACCATGATTTGCGAAACAAGTGAGCCCGATGTTTTGTGGATCGTGTTCCCCTGTTTTCTCTCAACCACTTTCCATCTGTCAGTTCTCTTGTCAAACATCGCTAACCTGTCAGCGACACGCCAACCACAAGGTTTACCAAGCGTAAGAACCTCGGTTGGACATTCCCTTTATGTCGGACTCTGTGTCCAATTCCAAACCCGGTGTTATTACAGTTGTTGCAGTTTAGAACTCAGTGTATATCCAAAAAGAGCTGTGTTTATTTGACATCAGCTAACTGCCCCGAACGGTATGAATAATGTTTATTGTATCACATGATATGATGTAAAACTAGCTTTAAACATCAACGTAACCCTAGAAACGGGCCTGCTCAAATTATCTATCCATTTAGGACCCCTTTCCGTCCATCCACAAAAAAGGTCCCTTAGTTGGCTGCGAAATTACGAGATGGGCTAGGCTAGGCTAACAAACAGCAGTGATCATGGAGAACGCTGGTGAGCTAGGCTAGGCTAACAAACAGCTGTGATCATGGAGAACGCTGGTGAACTAGGCTAAGCTAACGCTACTGCTAACCCAGGGACATGACTGGGCTGGAAAGAGCCCGTCACCGGTTCTGTGACGATCCTGTTTGTCAGCCCTCATCAGTGGACCTCGGGGGCTAGGGTGCTGATTGGAGGTTGGTCCAGCTCGCTGGCGGTCTCATCAGAGGCTGCGGGAGAGAGTGCTGCCGGAGTGGAGCCGCTTTGATTTGATAAGGGCCTGGGTCTCTGATCAAGCCTTGATCAGGATCAGAAGGGGATCCAAGTGCAGAGCTCTTCTAATCTGTTGTCTCATTTGATGTCTGTCTCTTTATCTCTCCATTTCTCTCTGTCTACCTCTCTGCCTCTCCATCGCTCTCTGCTTTCTCTGCTCTCTCATTTTCTGGATCTGCCCCCCCCCTCTTCCTCCCTCCCTGTCTCTCTCTCCCTTGCTCTCTCTCTCTCCATCCATCCCTCCATCTTCCTCCCAGTTCGGGGGTTCCAGACGAGAGCGACCCAGACGGTGCCTTCCAGAGGGAGGGCTTTGGCAGACAGAGCATGTCGGAGAAACGCACCAAGCAGTTCGGAGACGCCAGCCAGCTGGAGGTCCTCAAGACACGCAAGTCCAAGAGCATGGACCTAGGTACTGACCTGACCCGCTGGTGCTGCTCTGATAGCTGAAATATTATGGGATGTGAGGACATACTGTAAGGCTCTACTCTCCTCTCTTCTTTCCTCTCCTCTCCCCATTCCTCTCCTCTTCTCTCCTACTCTCCTCCTCTCCTCTCCCCATTCCTCACCTCTTCTCTCCTACTCTCCTCTTCTCCTCTCCCCATTCCTCACCTCTTCTCTCCTACTCTTCTCCTCTCCTCTCCCCATTCCTCACCTCTACTCTCCTCTTCTCCTCACCTCTCCTCTTTTCTCCTACTCTCCCCTTCTCTCCTCTCCTCCTCTTCTCTCCTCTTCCTGTGAGCCCTAGTTGATTGTTCACCAACAGAGTGTTGTTAGCTAGCAGCAGAAGGAGAGGTGTGTGAAGTCTCACACAGCCAGTACCAGGGGCGTGGCCTCTTCCTACTCTGTGGAGGCCAGCAGGCATGCGGCCCTCATCACTCCCTGACCAGAACCTTCCTCTCTCCTGGAACACACCTTCCAAACCCTGCTGGCTGTGGCTGTTCTGTTATCTCTGTCTGTCTGTCTCTGTCGACATCTGACGGTCTCTTTGTCAAACTCACTCACCCTCTCTCGTGTCTCTCTCCCGTTCTCTCATGCTCTCGCTCTCTCTTTTCACCCTCACACACTCTCTCTCTCCCATCCTCTCCCTTTGAAACCCTATAATGATATCCCCCCCACCTTCCTGCGGTGCTGTTTGTGCTCTGTGCTGAAATGACAATGTCTCTGATTGCTGTCCTCAGATCTGCCCCCCCCCACACACTCCCCCAACTCATTTCCCACAATCCTGCATGACATCTGATTGCCGTTGAGATCTCACTGTGGAGACATCCAGTTAACGTTGCCAGAATGCTGCATGAGGAATGTCCAGCACTAACCAGACCTACATGTCTACCTCTTTAACAGTAGCCGACGAGATTAACCTCTCCCCACGCACAGAGAACCACTCAGGTAAGGACGTGCGACACCGACTAGACATGGGCCGCTCACCTCTGGTATTCATTCCAGAGCCTATAGAAGTATGTGCTTCTGTGGAATTGGTGGGAACACACACTTACACTCTCTCTCTCCTCTCTCTTTCTCTGTCCTCTCACCTCTCCCTCTTATCTCTCACTTTATATCGCACTCTCAAACATCGCTCCGTCTCTCTGACACACACGCACAGGAAGAGAAGCAACCGAAAGCAGGAAACGTTTGTCTGGGTTAGAGAATGTCACGTGCGAGCTGGTTGCCAGTCTAAATGGAAGTGCACTTTAGCGATGATCACCTTTTAATGAGGGCTAGAAGGTCACACGCCTCAGACTTTCTGGAGTTGTGCGACTTTAAGCCACCGAGATGAGGTAAACATCACTTTCCTGTTGAATGGAGTCAGACCTTAAAACTCTGGGAGGTTACGGCCTCTCTGCCTTCTGAATTCATACATTTATGTTCGTTTTCATCCACGTTAGCAGGGCTAATTGTTTTGTGGGTGTGAAGGTCGGTAAGAGAGAATGAAGGACAGAGCGAGCAAATGGAACAAAGAGGAGAGAGGAAGAGAGAGAGACAGTGAGAGACAGATGGAGAGAGACAGGGACAAGGAAAGAGGGAGAAAGTGAAGGAAAGAGAGAAGGACAGAGATCACCCTGTCCTTGGCGGAGGGCTGACACATTGGCAAGGAGTCGTCCATCATTGTCAGTGCTGTGTGTTTCCACCGCCACCTCTGAATGGAAGCTTCGCTCCTTTTTGAAGTCTGGGATTTAGCCGAGAGGCGTAAGAAGCTACTGGGGGGCGAAGAATGGGGGGGGGGGGGGGGGGGGGGGTATGGTCGCAGTCTGGTGAAACGGCGTGCTTGAATGAGACTTAATGCGTCATGAATGTTCTCTTGTAAGGCTGCGAGTCTCGGCGGTGTGTGTGCAGCGTTGGTGTTTGAAAGGAAAACGAGATATTCTTGTTTACAGCGAATTTTACCCTTCAGCACCGAGGAAATTAGATGTCATTAATTTGCCTGTCTGTCAGAGAAGAAAACCAGTTTATGAAAATTATTCGGAACACAACGTATACAGTACCACAAATACGAACGACATACAGATATAGAATTCTCTCTTTTGGTTTCCTCTTCCCCCCCCATATCCCAGCTATCACACCTCACCTATTCAGTTCCCTTAACGGCTCTGTTGTCACTGGGTAATAGATTTCAGGCTATTTTCTTAAGTGAATCGCGTTTATTTTCTCTTCTCAGGCTCCGTGTTGCACTCCAGCCCCTTTAAATCCACACATCCCACTCTGAGCTAAGTAGCAATGAGCCATGCTCCATTTACCAGGCCCCAAACACCAGCCCGCCGAAACCAACGACCGCCCCGAGAGACAACTGTTCTGGGATACGATAGCCCGGGCCTGCTCTGCTGTGATTGGCTGAGACCCGTTGTTGACACAGGCTGTGGCCAGATGGTTGCCGAGGACGCAGGAATGTTTGGGAGGACAATATGGGGACTGTTAGCCGCTGCATGTGCCCCCAGAGACATTCCTCCACTCTCGTCCAAGGCCTCGCTGTCGTGATGGGTGTAGCAGAGGGGGGGGGGGGGGGGTGTTATGCTATCTGTGGTATGTGGAGGTGGAGGTCACAGTTTCAGGTTGGTTTAGGTGCAGTTTGATGGACGTACATTACGCAAAGTCCGTCCGCGGCATTCCTTGTAAAAAGGGCTGTGCAAATCAAATTAGATTTGATATACAGTGAGCCAGACTTGAGAAAAGTACCTTTATCTGAAAAGGTACAGTACCACCTGCAGAACTGGACTGCCCAGTCATGTCAAGTGGGAGTTCTGACCCAGACAGTCATGCTCGTCTTGACCCTCTGACAGGGAGATGGATGGCTGTTTTTGTTACTGTTTGACAGCTCAGCGGATCCCTGTCAGAGCAGGGTTGTCTGCTGTTTAAATAGGAGGCACTTCTAGACAAACAAGGCACAGCAGATTGGGTAGGCGCTCCTCTAGTACTGTCTTAAACTGAGATGTATCCCCCAACTGGTGCGTACCCCAACCTAAACACCTTTAATGAGATGCTGAGGGGACAGTTGCTTGCTCAGTCATGTATTCAATTTTACACCCTTTGTTCACTCCCTCGTTCTCTCTCTTTTCCCTACCTCCCTCATCCCTCACTCCCTCATCTTTGCCTCTCTTCATCCCTCTCTCACCCCTCCCTCATCCCTCCTTTACTCCATCATCCCTCCATCATCCCTCCCTCACTCCCTCATCCATCCCTCATCCATCCCTCATCCCTCCCTCATCCATCCCTCATCCCTCCCTCATCCATCCCTCATCCCTCCCTCCCTCATCCCTCCTTCATTCCTCCTTCATCCCTCCCTCATCCCTGCCTCATCCCTCATCCCTCCCTCACTCCCTCACTCCCTCACTCCCTCATCCATCCCTCATCCCTTCTTCACTCCCTCATCCCTCCCTCCTTCATCCCTCCCTCATCCCTCCCTCATCCCTCCCTCATCCCTCCCTCACTCCCTCATCCATCCCTCATCCCTCCCTCATCCCTCCCTCATCCCTCACTCCCTCATCCCTCCCTCCGCTTCTCATCACTCAGTCAGTCCCACCCTCAGAGTTGGCCACCCACGTTAGAGCTGCAGCCTTGTATTTACCCAACATACTCACAACACACACTCACATACACACTCACTCAGACACACAAGTTCTGTATGTACACAGAGTTCTGGAACGGTGTGCCTTTTTGGAATTAGAATCGTAGTGGGGGTTCTGCTGAGGTAATCTCATTCCTCAACACGCACACACCTAACTACACACACGTAGCCCCAGCCACACACACACACACACAGCCACACACACACCCAACTACACACACACACAACCATACACACACCCATCCCTCCCCACACACCTCCATACCACTTTTCCTTTCTTCACTTCATCACCTTGTCATCCAGAGCTGCACATAGACAGGAGAAACACACCTACCTTCCAGACAGCTTTTCTTAGCTTGGCAGCCAGTCTTTCTCTCTCTGAGTATCAACACACTCTGTATCCTGTGGAGCCCGCCTCAGCTGTGTGTGGGCTGGAGGGACGACTTTCCGTTTCACAAACCCCGGCTTGTCTGGTGTTCTGCTCTTCTGCCTTGTTAGCGCTGTGACTTAGTGGACGGGGGGGGGCTGTAGTGTAAACAAGAGGTGTCAGAAGACACGGTGTACGAGGATGCTGCGCTGCTTGTCTGTAGGCGCTTGAGACCGGAGTCTTTGACAGAGTACTTTAATGACTCTTTAACTGACTCTTTAAATGACTCTCTAAATGAGTCTTTAAACTAGTCTTTAAACGGGTCTTTAAACGGGTCTTTTAACAGGACTTTAAACAAGTCTTTAAACAAGTCTTTGAGAGAGTTTTTAGTAAGTAGAGTCTTGAAGTATGTGAATCCAGGTCACGTGTGTCGGCCGTGTGGTATGACCCATGTCCCTCCTGCCTCCTCCAGGCTCCTCGACCCGGGACGTGGGCCCGTCCCTGGGCCTGAAGAAGTCCAGCTCCCTGGAGAGCCTCCAGACCGCCGTGGCGGAGGTCACCCTCAACGGGGACATGCCCTTCCACAGGCCGCGTCCGCGCATCATCAGGGGCCGCGGATGCAACGAGAGCTTCCGGGCGGCCATCGACAAGTCGTACGACCGTCCGGCTCCGCCCGAGGAAGAGGACGAGGGCATGGAGACGCGTGAGTGGATATTATGGGATGGGGGGAGCTCGGTGGTAGGGCGAGAGGTTGCTTCGCTTTGGGTGTTAACCCTTTGAAGGATCTGATAAGTAAATACACTGTTAAAAGAAGAATACAATTTTAAAAGGAATACTTTTTATGCTCTTTTTCTTCTTCCTTAATCCCTCTCTCCTCCCCTCTCTCTCTCTCTCTCTCTCTCTCTCTCTCTCTCTCTCTCTCTCTCTCTCTCTGTCTCTCTCTGTTTCTCCCTCTCTCTCTCGCTCTCTCTCTCCCCCTCCCTCTCCCTCTCTCTTTCTCCCTCGCCTCTCTCTCTCTCTCTCCCTCTCTTCCCTCTCCTCCCTCCTCCTCTCTCTCTCTCTCCCTCTCCTCCCTCTCTCTCTCTCTCCCTCTCCCTCTTGCTCTCTCGCTCTCTCTCTCTCTCCCGCTCCCTCTCCTCCCGCTCCCTCTCCCTCTCTCTCTCTCTCTCTCCCGCTCCCTCTCCTCCCGCTCCCTCTCCCTCTCTCTCTCTCTCTCTCTCTCTCTCTCTCTCCCTCTTCCTCCCTCTCCCTCTCTCTCTCATCCCCTCGTCTCCAGTGGAGGAGGACACGGAGGAGAGTTCGCGGTCGGGGAGGGACTCCGTGTCGACCGTGGCGGACCTGACCCCGCTCCCCAACCCCGACAGACCGCGTAGTGAACCGCTGGTCAACGGGAACAACCGCACCAAAGACGACAAGAAGAAGGAGAAGGGAGGGAAGGAAAAGAAGAAAGAGAGGGACAAAGACAAAGAGAAGGAGAAAGAAAAGAATAAAGCCAAGAAAGGCATGCTGAAGGGACTGGGGGAAATGTTTAGGTAAGAGATCTACCGATCCTGAATGTATTTGTTGGTTATGCCTCGGTGCTGTGGGAGGTTTATGTATTAACTTTTTTCATGCACGGTAGCAGGGCTAACTGTTTTGTGGGTGTGACGGGCGAGGAAGAGAGAAAGGAGGAGTGAGAGAAGGAAAGATATGAAAAAAAGAGGAAGAGAGAGGAGAAAGTGAAGGAGAAAGGGGTCGACGGTCTTCACTCAATTCGTTTTTTGTTGTTGTTTTGTTTCTTTACTGATGGATATTTATTCGGTAAAACCGATATAAATCCTACGTATCTAAGAGGATCACTCCTACCCCTTCTGGACAATTAATTTCCATCACAAAATGTTATCGTATTAAAACAACATAACCAGACCCCCAGTGGCACACACTCCCCCAGGCCTCAGACAGCCCTTCCCATCCACGCTCCCATAGGCTACCGTGTCTCACCCCCCGATTATGATTGGCTCCAGGGCTCTGTCTTCTCACCCCCCTCTTATCTGATGGCTCCCAGCCCTCCGAGTCAGCCAATAATACTCCCATACATCATGTTTGTCTAAAGTGGTGGTGATGTGTGACGGGCCAAATGCTGACTGTTGTCTGAGAGGAGTAATGAGCTCCTGGAGGAGGGGGCCTGTTTGGTATGCAGATATCCTCCTGCTCCTCTTCCACCTCCTCCTCCACCTTCTCCTCCTCATCCTTGCTCCTCCACCACCGAAGGTTTACCGCCATCGCTATGGCAACCTTTCTGAAGGACCTCCGGGAAGTATCTCTACATGTGGAGAGCTGCTGTACTGTCGTGGAGATCTCATTGATTTGGCTCTACAGTGTGTGTGCGCGCGTGTGTGTGCGTGCGGCGCGTGTGTGTGCGTGCGCGTGTGTGTGCAGCATAGAGGCAGGGGGCGGAATCCGTATTTGTGGTGTAAGTGGTGAGAATGTGCGGCTTGTGTGTGCTAAATTGTGCGTGCGGTGGAGGTGCCAAGAGAATGTGGTGTGTGTGTGTGTGTGTAAACACACACGTGAGTGTGTGATCAACAGAGACCCCTGAGAGCTGACCCTCTCACGTCGCCCGTCCTCACCGCAGCCAATCAGAGTCTCATTAGCGTCAGGCTACTTCAGACAGAACAGCCGAGCCCCCGCCTCTAATCACCAGTTGGACTGAAAGCAGCACCCAATCTGTCAGCTTGGCAGGCCCAAGATGGCCGCCGCCCAGAAACTGAAGGGGGTAGTGTTATTTTCTGCACCCGAGTTCTGCAAGTTATTTTTTTTGTGCGTGTATTGTTGAAGGGGGAGAGATGGGTGAGGTGGGTGGGTGGAGGGGGGTGGGGAGGTTTGTTGTTGAGGGGGGCAGGTGGATGAGATAGGTGGAGGGGGGTGGGGAGGTGGTGGGGGGGGGGGGGTAAACGGAACAACTCACAACTCGTGAACACCCCTGCTGTGTTTGGAGCAGAAACGTGCGACGGCGAGTCTGTTTGAGCGAAATCTTTCGACAGTAACTCTCCACTGTCAACAGACGTGTCTTTTTTTGTTTTTTCTTCGTTTCCCATTCACGTGTTGCCTTGCGCCCCGCATTTTAGAAGTTCGTTGGAAGCAAATCCCATGTCACAGGGGCTGATTCAGTATGTGGGTAGACTGCAGCCTCACCTCACATCCCTATCAGCCTCCTGTTCCTCTCATCAGCCCTGCTTAACTCCCAGACACACAAGATAAGGCCTCCTAATATGCGCCCTGAATATTAAACACACACAATGCCCTTGTGTCGTGATGACACACGCCCCTCCACCCCCCCCCAAAAAAGTTCTCCTTCCTGTCATGAATCCTGGTGAGGAGTCGTGAGGGGCGGCGTTGAAGCGGAGCTGTAATGGAAGCCAGCGGAGTGGAGAGAGGAGCTGCCATCCTTCGCTCTCGTGATCGATGGCGCCGTGCTCGATATGAACACCGGCGCTTCGCGGCCAACGGGGCTTTCTGCTACATTTGAGCCATTTGTTGATAAATTAATGGAGTAATGGGCCCTCCTTCTCTACCCGCACACACACACACACACACCCTACACACACACGTACAGCCTCCACACACACACACCTTCCACAAACACACACACCACCCTCCACACACACACACACACACACCCTTCACACAAACACCCTCCACACACACACCCTCCACACACACACAAACACACCCTCCACACACTAACCTTCCACACATACACCCTCCACACACACACACACACAAACACACCCTCCACACACTCACTCTCCACACCCCCCCCCCCTCCACACACACACACACTCTCCACACACACACCCTCCACACAGCTCTCCAGAGGCGGTAATCCCTCCCTCTTTGATCTCATCTTTCTTCTGTGCTCCCTCGCTTCTGTCTGTGTCCTCACACCCTCAATTCATCTGAAGCCGTTTGGTTTGTTTCTGTTGTTCCTTAGGCTTTGTCAACCCCCCCGAACCACCCACTCTCATCCTTTCTCTCTCTCTCTCTCTCTCTCTCTCTCTCTCTCTCTCTCTCTCTCTCTCTCTCTCTCTCTCTCTCTCTCTATCTCTCTCTCTCTCTCTCTCTCTACCTTCCTCCCTCTCCTCTCTCTCCCCCTCCCTCTCTCTCTCTCTCTCTCTATCTCTCTCTCTCCTCTCTCTCTCTCTCTACCTTCCCTCCCTCTCTCTCTCTCCCCCTCCCTCTCTCTCTCTCTCTCTCTCTCTCTACCTTCCTCCCTCTCTCTCTCTCCCCCTCCCTCTCTCTCTCACATTCTCTCTCTCACACACTCTCTCCTCTC
Source organism: Osmerus mordax (assembly GCF_038355195.1). Classification (NCBI taxonomy): domain Eukaryota; kingdom Metazoa; phylum Chordata; class Actinopteri; order Osmeriformes; family Osmeridae; genus Osmerus; species Osmerus mordax. The sequence goes on from NC_090065.1 coordinate 2,676,322, forward strand.
CCCCTCCCTCCCTCCCTCACACTGGTTCTGAAGGAGATTCCTCCAGGGAGGTTCTGAAGGCTCCTGTCTTGTTTTTCACCAGATTCTCTTACGGTTCTTTCAACAACAACCGACTCGTTTTCTTCCCTCACCAGGTTTGGCAAACACCGCAAAGACGACCGTCCAGGAGACAAGATGGAGCGGAAGGGCTCCAGCAAGTGGAGGCCGGAGGAGACACAGGCGTCAGAGGAGGAGACCCTGAGGATGAAGCTGGAGCAGGAGAGGTGAGGTTGGGAGGTGGGGCTGGAGAGGTGAGGCTGGGGAGGTGTGAGGCTGGGGGAGGTGAGGCTGGGGAGGTGAGGCTGGGAGGTGGGCTGGGAGATGAGCTGGAGGTGGGGCTGGGGAGGTGAGGCTGGGGAGGTGAGGCTGGGGAGGTGAGGCTGGGGAGGTGAGGCTGGGAGGTGGGGCTGGGGAGGTGGGGCTGGGGAGGTGGGACTTGGGGAGGTGAGGCCTGGAGAGGTGCGGGGTGGGGAGGTGAGGGTGGGGAGGTGAGGCTGGGGAGGTGAGGCTGGGAGGTGAGGCTGGAGAGGTGAGGCTGGAGAGGTGGGGGTGGGGAGGTGAGGGTGGGGAGGTGAGTCTGGGGAGGTGAGGCTGGGGAGGTGAGGCTGGAGAGGTGGGGGGTGGGGAGGTGAGGGTGGGGAGGTGAGGCTGGGGAGGTGAGGCTGGGGAGGTGAGGCTGGAGAGGTGAGGCTGGGGAGGTGAGGGTGAGGCATTCTATTCCGTCGGTTACGGAATAGAATACGAAATAGAATGAAGTCTTTTGAGATGCCTGGAACTTGGAAGAGTTTCAACAAACCAGATATGACAGAATCAGAGAAAGTTCTGTACAGTACCACTCTCCCTGGGTTCACCCTGTCTAGCCCAGTCAGTGGAAAGCACAATGATGTGCCAGTAATTTGGGCACCAGTTTGTTAAATGCCAGAGACATTACAAGCCAAGATTTAATTAGTTCCTTTCCCACAACAGTCTTTTGGGATAAGAGTTATCAGTGGCATTCTGCCTGCACCTCAGTTAGTGGAGGTGAGATATGATTACAGCTGGAAAGTTCAGGGCCTCTGTTATGTGGAAGATTATTCACACAGGATAATGAGTCTTTGGTCTTTAAATCATATCTGGTTGGACGAACTGCCTCCTCCGTGTTCACATCTAATCACCTCAGAGGTTAGAACTTTTTCCAGGAGTTTTGTCACAAAGGGAAGTTGATTTTCTTGTCTTAAAGGTTTGTGTGTTTTTGTGTGCGGTTTCGGAAATCACCCATGATTGTAGATGGTCCGTAGCTGCCTCGTCTTTGCGTAGAAGTTGAAAACCTGTGCGAGGGAGATAGCCTGTAATCAATGCTCAGCTCTACGACAAGGGTAATGTGGTTAGGAAGTTTGTGTGTGCGTGCAAGCGTGTGTGTGCGTGCACGTCCTCCGAGGGGGATGAAGGTGCTCTACCCTCATCTGTAATGGCACACAACCACCTCCCTGGATCAGTTGGAATTCAAATTCCTCAGACAAACCAGCTCATCGATTGGCCTGCCCCGAGGCTGGAGTAATTCTAACTGGTTGATTGACTCTGCGGGGAATTTCTCCAGACGAGAGCCAGAGACGAAGGGTTCAGCTGGTCCATGTAGCCTCTCTGCCGGTGAGCAAATTGAAACGTTTTACTTCTGAGATGTTATGAAAGGTAACACCCGGGCGTTCAGTGAAAAAAGAAGACGATCACCGAGAGGTAACACGGTGTTAAGACCCAAACTGTTGTTTATACTCACACGCTCTAACCCTCATTAATAACCCTTACATTACAGAGACGTTAACTGAAATCTGATTTGAAAGCGTTAACCTTTACGTTGCTGTGAGGTGATTAATCACCTGTCCGCTGTGGAAATGTACCAGATGTGGTTTTTATGTGGAAATGTTCCAGATGTGGGTTTTATCGGAGTCCTTCGTGGTACCTTCCCCTGGTTCTTCCTGTCTCCCAGCATGTATTATCACTGTGTAACTGTTGGCGCTTAAGGACTTGGCTCACAATGGACACAATAGGTGGTAATGGTGGATTGTTCTGCCTGGCAGCTGGGGAAAGGTCACCCGTCATCCTCGTCTTCCTTCTTCTGTCCAGACCTCCTCTTCCCTCCCTCCTCCTCATCCTCCTCTTCCTCCTCACTCCCTTCCCTGGTTGGGTTATTGTACTTCTCTCTCGTTCCGTTTGTTTCTATTTTTTCACTCTTTTTTTCTCTCTCTCTCTCTTTCTCTCTCTCTCTTTCTCTCTCTCTCTCTCTTTATTTCTCTCTCTCTCTCTTCCCTCTCCCTCTCTCTCACTCTCACTCTCCATCTCTACCTCTCTCCCTCCCTCTCTCTCTGCCCCAGTTCTCCCCTGCCAAGCAGAGATATTTCCATCTGTCAGCAAGGCTAATCATGAAGACAAACAAGCGTTTCCTCATCAGCGAGAGAGGGGCCCCGAGGGACACTGTGCTGGCCAAGGGCCTTCTTCCTGCCTCACTTGGACAGACAGGACCTGCGCTGGCATCAGTGGGGTCCCTTTGAATCGGAGAGGCAGCCATGTTCTTTATTTATTTACCTCTGAACGTGGAAGCAACGTAGCCAGGAGAAGAAAAAAGATTTCCCTCAGATAATAATTATTAAAAAGGATTTAAAATTTCTCCTGGCTGTTCTGTGTCGTTTGTTCTGGTTCCCGAGGCGACGGTTTCCGCCTCTCGTCTGATACGAAAGCTGAACAGTAGAAACAGCGGATAAGTTACAGCTGCTGTTTTCCTTGTTTGTCAGTTCAAGGATCGAGGTGCGTGTCCCCTTGTTACTAACCACACTTTAACCACGGCCCGATTCTGCATTATCAGTCCCCCCGCTCCTTTGAAACCGATGGAAACACTTGTGTAATGGAAAGCCAGGGTCCTGATTGGTATGTCTCCCTCTATCTTATCAGTTTAGCAGGTGAACGTACCCAGTCAGTGGGCCCCACACTCTGGAGTGGAGGGTAATGTTATATTTCCACCCATAAATAAATATATATTTTTTATTTTTCACACTTCAACCAGAAAATCTCAGTTTCTTGACATATTATTTAATTAGGCGGCAGTTTTCAGTAATTTCCGCGAGGGGCTAGTCAGGCAGAGCTGTCCCTCTCTCTTTCTCTCTCCTCCCTGCACATTAAAAGGTCTGCAGAAAAGTGAGTGGATGATAATTGGCGGTTGAAAAGGCCTCATAATTGTCAGAGTTGTAATTACAAGCTCGGTGATGTACTCTGTTCTGTAAAATGGCCGCCCTTAACGCTCGCCGCGTAATAGCCCCAGTGAGACTGAGGGTGGGTGGTGGATCTAGCGGCTCTCAGAACGCACGCCAAGACTTTTTGTTGTTGTGATGCGTTGGCCTCGGTCAGTGTGGGCTGTGTAGAGGTGTGTTTACTGAGAGCTAAGCTTTTAGCTGGAATGTTTAGGGGCTAATAGCTGACAGCTTCCTTTTCACACTGATCATTTACATTTAGTCATTTAGCAGACGCTCTTATCCAGAGCGACTTACAGTAAGTACAGGGACATTCTCCCCGAGGCAAGTAAGGTGAAGTGCCTTGCCCAGGGACACAACATCATTTCGCACGGCCATGAAACAAACCGGCAACCTTCTGGATTGGAAGCTGATTCCCTTACCGCTCAGCCATCTGACCCCATGTGACACCTTTAACAGTTGTGTTTAATGTGCTGACCCCGGTTCATGCAGCGTGACGGGATGTTTTTTTAATGAAGTCGTCGTTCGAGGCACTCCCGTATTTAACACGCACTAAAACCTTTTCAGCGAATCAGCGAAACCTTTCTTGATTTCTAGCGTTCGCGTGTATAAACCCCAGAGTTCACGTTCATGAACCCCTTTCAAACCCAGCACATTCACTGGTAATAACCGCGCCTCCCTTCCCCGTCCAGGATCCAGGCCAAGACCAGGGAGCTGAGAGAGAGGCAGGCACGGGAGAGGGACTACGCCGAGATCCTGGACGTGGCCCGGCCCGCGGGCCCCGACGAGGAGCACCCGTACGCGGGCATCGGCCCCCTGGACACGTCCCTGGACGGGGGCACAGCCAGCCTCACAGCCCCCGGGAGGAGCTCCACCGGCACCACTACTCAGACTCTGTTTACACCCAAGTCAGCAAGGCACGCAACGGGGCGCCCCGCCCTCAGCAGACAGGTAGGATGGAGGTCCCTGGTCACACTCCTGTTCAGGAGGGAATATCTCTGTGTTATGTCTTGAGACCTCGTAGAGCAGCGGGCTTCACCCCATGGTCATCAGGGCCCCACTGTCTTGTTTGTTCTAGATGTTTCCCTGCTCCTCCAACACTCCTGATTCAAAGGAATGGATGGTTATCAGGCTTCTGCATAGCTTGATTCCGACCTGTTCTTTTGAATCAGCCAGACCACAGCTGCTGCTGCTGCACACAAGCTGTAGTAGGACTAGAAGAACAGTCATTACCTACACTCACACACACACGCACACACACACCGTGTGTGTGTTAAAGAGCAGCTCCGAGGGACTGTTCAGCTCAGGGATCCGTGGCGCTGAGCTCTCACGTCAGGGTGAAATGACATCAAATGTCACCATTCAGCTACCGGCAGACACAGTCAGCTCTGCTGCCGGGGCAGGGAGATTGCCCGTGGGAGCAGGGAAGGGAATTGTTCCATGTTTCTCTCTCTCTCACTCTGTCTTTATTTCTCTTTCTTTTTTTTCACTCTCGACTCTTTCTCTTGCTCTTTCTCTCTCTCTCTCTTCTAGCCTCTCTCTCTCTCTCGTTGGTGTAAACACATTGTTGTGACTGGTGTACCTGTTTGAGGGTAAGCAACACTGTATGTGAGCGACTGCTCATCTTAATTAAGGACCTCTAGTCTGTACAAACTGCATGTGCTCCGGTCTGGTCTGTCTGCAGACGTCAGTGCTGCAGGCCTGGTCTGTCTGCAGTGTGAGACCAGTGATAGCCTCCCTAGTCTGGATAAAGTGATTTTCCTTGTGTAACATCCCTCCACACAATGCTGTGTATATTTCATGAGCGCTGTGCTACATTTATTTTTATTGATTTATAATTCATTTAGTCTCTACTGATTTGAATGGCCTTATTATTTTGGTTGCATGCTTGATGATTCTGATGAGTTTCTTTCTTGCGTTTCTCTGTGAGTACGAGAAATGCATTAGGTCATGGAATGATGGAGTAGTCATCTGGATTTGTTTAATAGAAAACTCTACTAGGAGCCTCTTTAGGACCTGAACCAGGCTGGAGAGAGGCAAGGTTGTCACTAAGTGGTTAGAACAGTGTAATTACTAGCATGCTAAAACAAAATAATGAGTTTATTTTATAAATATAATCAAATTATAAATCATTTGAGTCAAACATGAATGATCCTAGACAGTTTTGTATGTCGCTCAAGGTCTTGAACGACGTCGGTTTGAGAGTCAAACAACAGTTCCTTTCAGTAACTCCTCTTCACAACCTTGAAAATACCAGCAACGCAAACACACTTCACATCTTAGCTTTCATCTCCAGGCCTCAAAACATCAGAAAAAATATACCTTGGGAAAGAGAAGCAGGAAGTGTGTTTCCTGTCTGACCCCCCCACTGAACAGGAAGTGAACTAGATCCTCCCCCCTGCGAGGTTCAGGGGGGAGACCCTGTGGATTTCTCTCTGAAGCAGCAGGCATGCTGGTTGTCATGGCACCCCTGTCCTCCACCTGTCTTTCTCTCCCTCCCAGAGTCGGCAAAGATGTTGTGTAGTAACAGTTGAACCAAGAAAACAGGCTTGCCACAGAAACAGCTGTATCTTAGAAGCTGCATCACAGGCTAGGGGCTGCATCACAGGCTGCATCACAGGCTAGGGGCTGCATCACAGGCTGCATCACAGGCTAGGGGCTGCATCACAGGCTGCATCACAGGCCAGGGGCTGCAACACAGGCTGCATCACAGGCTAGGGGCTGCATCACAGGCTGCATCACAGGCTAGGGGCTGCATCACAGGCTGCATCACAGGCTGCATCACAGGCTGCATCACAGGCTAGGGGCTGCATCACAGGCTGCATCACAGGCTGCATCACAGGCTGCAATCAACAGGCTAGGGGCTGCATCACAGGCTGCATCACAGGCTAGGGGCTGCATCACAGGCTGCATCACAGGCTAGGGGCTGCATCCACAGGCTGCATCACAGGCTGCATCACAGGCTGCATCACAGGCTAGGGGCTGCATCACAGGCTGCATCTACAGGCTGCATCACAGGCTGCAATCACAGGCTGCATCACAGGCTGCATCACAGGCCAGGGTCTGCCTTTAATCGTTGGTCCTTTTACTTAAACCTGTTGACCTTTGTTGTCAATTTGTTTTTCAGTTTTTCGCAATACTTTAAATCTTTAGGAATTTTGAAAGCCGTCTGAACACTCAACCTTGAAGAATTGTGGACGTCAAATTATTCCTCCTCTATATCTACTGCTTACAGGGTGTAGAGGCCATCATATTCATGATACTAATCTTTACATGGCATTGTTCTATGCAACCTTATGACATCATATCATTACCCCTTCCACAACAACATTAATCTTTCAAAGGCCTTGTTTTAGATGACGCAACTTTACGTGACCGTCCTCCTTAATCCAGTAACATGCTGATTTAGGTTAGATAAGAGGTGATTGGGCGACAGAGGACACATGAAGTGTACCGTATGACCTACGTACCCTGGATTATCTGTCATTTCTTTAAAGGTGGACAGGCAGGCCATATGCTGGATTAGTTTTGGATTACGATGAAAGGTGTGCGTGTAGTCTACACTGTGCTCTCACTCTCAGAATGACAGCAGGAATAATGACAGGCCGAGAGGCGCTCCGCTCTGTCTAACCCTCCCAGAGTTATAAAACGTCTAACTGGCCACCGACGATGGCTGTGCAGAGTCCCCAAACCAAACCAACAGCTGGGTAAATACACGGCAGGAATTCATTTTCTAATTGGCCTTGTTTAGTTTTTTTTGTCTTGCTTCTTTTTTTTTTTTACGACGGCCCATCTGAAATGTCAGTTGGACTGTAAAGCGTAAAATGTCTCTGCCAGGAGCCGGAGAGGAATACTCAGGGAACCGACGGCCATTTCCTCCGTCCTGAACACAGTGGACTGATTCTGTCAACTCCATCAGTCTGCTCGCGACAGTGGAAACTGCAGGGATAAAACCTTGCTGAGTGGAGTTGATGGTTTGCCGTAAAGATTTAATGGTAGATAAACTATCTTAGGTAGATGTTAGTTTTTTTTTTTTCATTTTTGGTACATCTATTAGGCGATGTGAAACGAAACTCTGCTTATAGCTGAGGGAGCTTTTTAAGAGTCAAACTCAACCCCTTGAGTTTGACTCTTAAAAGCTTGAATACAAAAGTGGCATACGTTGAAATAACTCGTTTTTAGAGCGTCACAAGTGATTGTTGTATGAAATGAATTGAAGCACTGTGTGCTTCGGGTGATAAGAATAGCTTTGGTCGCTTTTGGTTTTCGGCCAAATGGCAAATCTCCTTCTTTCAAAACCTCGCTTGTTCCCCCCTCCTGGTCTGCCAGCATAATATTGTGCAAAGTTCCACCTTTTATCTCTGCAACCTTTTCCCACAATTACAGCAAATATTTCACAAGAGGTCCGCGCGGATGTCTGACATCTGGTTACGTTTGTCATCATTTAAGCATATTTGTAGCTCCTTAGACTGTGCAAACACAACAAGAGACAACATCATTTTATGAGTCCTTGATTCTGCTCCATGTCAGTGCACAAAGTCACAACAAACACCCAATAACTTAAGCGTTTACCGCAAAGTAACAGGGAAATTAAATTCACTAAGCGTTCAACGTCATACCAGCCTGATAATTGTATCGTTGTGGATGTTGAGCGTCGGTTTCCCACAATCCTTTCTTCAGGCTGACAGGAAGTGAATCGTCCCTGTGAGGCAGTGTTGCTTCACCCGCTCAGACGAGGCCTGGGCCAGAGCTCGTCTGGGTTTCACATGATTAGATTCCCGCCTCCGCTCCCAGACTGTGGTTCTCCTTCCTCTGCTTCAGGGGAGGGGGGGGGTGTAGGAGGGAGGGCGGGGGGGTAGGGAGAGGGGGGAGAGGGGGGGTAGGGGGGTATGGGGGGGGCCTTGTAAGGGAGAACGGGAGGCCTGGGGGGGTAGGGGGAGAGGGGGGGAAGGGAGGCCCAGGGGGTAGGGGGGTATGGGGGGGTAGGGAGGCCCAGGGGGGTAGGGGGGTATGGGGGGCCCTTGTGAGGGAGAACGGGGAGGGCTGGGGGGGTAGGGAGGCCCAGGGGGGTAGGGGGGTATGGGGGGGCCCTTGTGAGGGAGAACGGGAGGGCTGGGGGGGTAGGGAGGCCCAGGGGGGTAGGGGGGTATGGGGGGGACTTGGAAGGGAGAACGGGAGGCCTGGGGGGGGGTAGGGGGCTGGGGGGCATAGGTAGTCCTGGGGAGAGGGGGGGTTGACAGGAGTCTGGGGAGGGATAGTGGTGCCGTACACCGTATCACAACCGCACCAGGACCACGGCGTTGGAGACAAACACCTCTGCGTGGTGCGCCGCTCCCAGGGCGGCCCAGCAGAGATCCCATCGAGGGGGCGACAACCTTTCCAGGTATCGGCGTGCTCGCGCTCTCAGCTGAATGGAGCAGAGTCGCAGTTGAACTTCAGCCCAGAGAGGATTTGCAGAGTAAAGTGTACCAAAGGACCATTAATTCCCCACATTCAGCATGGGTAATCTTCTCTCTCTCTCTTTGTCTCTTTCTCATCTCTTTCTTTCTCCTCATCTCTTTCTCTTTATCTCTCTCTCTCTTTCTCTCATTTCTCTCTCTCATCTCTTTATCTCTCTCTCTCTCTTTCTCTCATTTCTCTCTCTCATCTCTTTATCTCTCTCTCTCTTTCTCTCATTTCTCTCTCTCATCTCTTTCTCTCATTCTCTCTCTCATCTCTTTATCTCTCTCTCTCTTTCTCTCCATCGCTTTCTCTTATCTCTCTCCATCAGAGAGCTTGGAGATACCCAGCATGAGTCTCCCCCAGGCACAAAGAAGCACATAAACACACACACGTAAACACGCGTAGGTTACATGTCAAACGCACGACACATATAAAGGCACCCCGTCAGTATGTGTGTGTGTGTGTGTGTGTGTGTGTGTGTGTGTGTGTGTGTGTGTGAGTGTGTGTGTGTGTGTGTGTGTGTGTGTGTGACATTAGAGAGGATGCTAGCCCAGTCGGAAACACACAGCAGGGAACCTCCACCCTGTCACCCTCCATAACTCACGTATCTGACGACATCTGCAGCGTTAATTTAGCCGATGTTTACGATGACTTCATAATCCATAACATCCTGACCTGCCCCCTCAGCGTGACATGGTACATTCCTGGTACATCCTCAATCCCAGATTATAACCAATGCGGTTTATTCCTTCTTTTTTTTATTGATAATTTAATCACAACATTTAGCTGTCATTTCGTTTTCCGTTCCGGACGCTCAGTTTCACAAAGAGACTCTAGATGCTCTTAGTGCTTTTTAGAATCATCTGTTTTCAGGTGGAAAGGAGATAGTGTGTTTTACAAGGGTATGTGTGTACTGTCAGGGAGTCAGGTGGCTGAGCGGTGAGGGAATCGGACTAGTAATCAGAAGGTTGCTGGTTCGATCCCCGGCTCTGCCAAATGACGTTGTGTCCTTGGGCAAAGGGCACTGTCACCCTACTTGCCTCGGGGGGAATGTCCCTGTACTTACTTTTAAGTCGCTCTGGATAAGAACGTCTGCTAAATGACTAAATGTAAATGTACTGTATTGGTGTGTGTGTGTGTACTGTGTGTGATGGGTTTTGAGACGTGTGTGTGTGTGTGTGTGTTGTTGGCGTGGGATTGCGTGGCACGTTCACAAGGTTGAAGTGTGTGGAGGACGTGCCATACACCCTCCGTCACCATCACACCTTCTCCTCTTCGTTTGTCATGTAACCCTCCGGGGAATGCAGGGATTACCCCATCTGTTGGCGCAACACTCAGTCAATCAAGCCATAGATACCCCCCAGCGCCCCCGACACACACACACACACACACACACACACAACCCCCCTCACAACCAGGGTCAACCCACCCCTTATAGGAGAGGATAGGACAGATATGACTACTTACAGTAATGGACAGCTGAATTAGTAAACATTGTGGAACACATGATCATTTTCAGTGTATTTGATTTGACCATCTGGGTGCCAGACGTGTCGTATTTCTGACATACTGAGATTAGCTCTGTATACACATAAACATATTTTAATTAACCATAGAGGTTGACTGATATTGCACGGGAAAAAAAACCCAACAGGATTATCAACCGAATCTTCAAAATTAAATTTGAACACCATCTATAACACAATAGTATTTATTTTATTAAAAAAACACCCTGTGTGGTCGTTTTCCCCGCAGTGAAGCAAAATGGCCATCATACGTCCAATACATTTTTGTTACCTCAAACCCGCTTGGTCATTTGAAGGCCGCTCCGTGTGTGAGTGATGTTGTGCAGCGTGGCCCTCGGCCGGGGCGGGAGTGGCCCTCGGGGGCCCAAGATGTTGGTCTGAGCAGACAACTGCCCTGGATGATGAGTGAGGCACCTGCAGCTGCATCTGGCTCTCCCTCACTGGGGAAGAGAACCACACACAGGTCAGCTGCTTCCAAATGATGGGAAATTGCCTGTTAATGTGTTTGTGGTTGTGTCGTGTGTGTGTGTTTGCGTGTGTGTGGTTGTGTGTGTTGAGGGTGTGGTTGTGTGTGTGTGAGGGGGTGTGTGTGCCAGCGGCGGTACGGTGTGTTGTGCATGCGTGTGTCTGTGGGACAGTTTGAAGGCCAATATTGACCATGCTGTCAGCAGAATGATGTCACAGTACTCTCATATCTGAAGCCCGAATGACTGAGCACCCCACCGTGAACCTATTTCTGGCCGGATCACTTAACAGGCTTCAACCTACTCAGAGACAAAGGGGGGGGGGGGGGGGGGGGTTAAGCAATATAGAAGTAGCATTTCACAAACACATTAACGTTGATGTTTTCCCTCGAAACGGGCATTCAAATCCACTTTGTCATCCGTCATACTAAAGTATTTGATGTCCGACACTCTAATGGACTTCTAAGGAGCTTAGATCACAGGCGTAATGCTCTACAGTATGCTCCACATTAGTTTCCATTTAATGGCGTGAGTCGGTCCCGGCGTATCCCTCCCCACGGAGAGTTAGATCCGAACCCTTCGTGGGTGTGAATCGGAACTGAGAACTGAGTGTTACATTTGGAGTCTCTCGCGTGGACATTTAGAACGCCTCTCCGACCTAAAAAGCATTGTGACCTACATTAAATGTCAGAATGCGCTTGTTCCATCCATCGGATACTGGATCTGAACTAATCCTCCCCCAGCCCCCCTGGGGGTACACTGTGGTGGGGCCCCCCACAGAGCATTAGATCAGCCTCGACTGGGTGGGTCGTACCATTTTGATGCAGCTGAGGGGGGGGATTATGAACAATCTAATAAGCTGTTTGATTGAAGACTTTAGATCTGGGTGGGGGGTGGCGGGCTGGTAGCATCGTGAAGCTGTGTGATGTGAGAGACACAAACATGTGGAGGGAATCATGTCCATAGAAGGTGGATGAACTGTGTTTGATGAGGATAGAGACCCACCAGGTGGAATTGTAGGTGTGTGTGCTCATTTGTCTCTGTCTGTCCTGTGTCGGAGCTAGCTGGGGGATGAGGTAGAGGCCAGTTGAGGGGGGGGGGGGGGTCATCTCCACGTAGCTCAGCAGCACAGAGAGAAGTCCTGAGAACATAAAGAAGCTTCTGGCTTCTATTAAAGCTGCCAGGTCTTAGTTAAGAGGCTCCACAGATCTGAGAGTGCCTCTCTCTCTCTGTCTCTCTCGGTCTCTCTCTGTCTTTCTCTCTTTCTCTCTGTCTCTCTCTCTGTGTCTCTCTGTCTCTCTATCTTTCTCTCTGTCTCTCTCTTTCTCTCTGTCTCTCTCTCTTTCTCTCTATCTCTCTCTCCAAGCCTGGAAGATCCCCTCCCTCCATGAGGGCTGTATAAACCGTTATCTCCTGAAACGATCATCGTAAGGCTCATAAGGGAGTGAGAGACTGACAGAGACGTGACCTCAGCTGACAGCATGGCCGCTAGTCCATTAACAGACATCATCCGTGTTCGAGAGAGAGAGAGAGAGAGAGAGAGAGAGAGAGAGAGAGAGAGAGAGAGAGAGAGAGAGAGAGAGAGAGGAGAGAGAGAGAGAGAGAGAGAGAGAGAGGAGAGAGAGAGAGAGAGATGAGAGAGAGAGAGAGAGAGAGAGAGAGAGAGAGAGAGAGAGAGAAGAGAGAGAGAGAGAGAGAGAGAGAGAGAGTGAGAGAGAGAGAGAGAGAGAGAGAGAGAGAGAGAGAGAGAGAGAGAGAGAGAGAGAGAGAGAGAGAGAGAGAGAGAGAGAGAGAGAGAGAGAGAGAGAGATGAGAGAGAGAGAGAGAGAGAGAGAGAGAGAGAGAGAGAGAGAGGTTTCCTGTTGGACACTGTGAACACAAATTAAAACTGACATAATGAAGGAAGACTGGAGTTAAGGGGGGGGGAGAAGAAGAAAAGAAAAAAACATTGTGGATAGTACTATGCCTTGTCATTAAGGCCAGGGCTCGTCATTGCATCAGGAGAGAGTTACCACACAGTTACAACAGCCCGTCAACGTTTTTTTAAAATTGTTCATGCTCTACTTTGTTTTCCTTCCCCCTCATTCCGGTATTCTGCCACCGTCTAGCGCCCGATGACACTCGGCATAAATGTATTAATGTGCGGATGTTTTTTCTCCCCGTCCGGAGAAATTCGCGAGTCATCTTTCAAACGCTTCCCTTCGACTTACCGACAGCGACAGAGAAAAAGGGCGAGCCGCGAGCGATTTAAATCAGACGCGACGCGGACGTTGACAGTTTTGTCAAGGCGCCACGTACCAAAAAGCCCATTATTATGGCTGAGATGGCTTGTGCTTTGTGATTCGCGCGGCCCCTTCACTCACATACGTCCGCTCCTCTTGTATCAGACATGTCACATTCGGGCTTGGCAGATTATTAGACTCTCAAGTCGCGGCGCTGGAGTGCCCGGGGGAGTAAAAACACACAAGCAAGGCCAGGTATTACACTTTCAGCAAGGTGCTGGGGGTGGAAATGGTCGTTTAGAACGGATGATTGGTTTGGCTTTGCCCGAGGGTGTGTTGCTGGGGGTTATGTTCGAACGGTAAAAGTGTTGTTCCCATGACTACACGTAACC